>NC_091950.1:279526330-279826330 GCF_031021105.1 Erythrolamprus reginae
CTGAGGGAGCGTAAGCTGTTGGCATCCCAATCTGTGGCATGGCCTGACTATGTGATGAGGAGGGCCTGTCAGGCCTGGTGATAGGCGAAGGCAAAGGTGGAGGAGGAAGATGTGATGCCTGCCTGTCAGGTGACCAGTCCCTCTCAGTTGCAGTCCTTGAAACCCCATTGGCATAGGAGATATAGCTGATGGAGGAAGGGGTTGAAAGGGACATATGGTCAATCCCCCTTGAGTGGGGGGGGGACAAGGCCGCTTCTAGACGTTGTTCTAAAGCCTTGATTTTCCTCTCAGCCTCACGAATAGAGGCGCCCGACTGGGAAGACTTGGTCTTGGTTTTGCCCAAAGACTTTTCCTTTCCCTTTGAGGGAGCCTTCGGTGTTTGGGCCGGCTCCTCCCTGGGCCTCAATTTGATCAGCCATGGTTTAATAAGGGGCAGCGTACTCACAAGAAATCCACAGATCAATAACCGGGCTTTGCACGGAAACCTCGCTCGCAAGTGAGGTCTGTGAGTGCCACTGACAGCAACTGACAGCCAGTCTTTCCATTGGCTGTCGAGGCATCATGTGACCCGCTCACGCTATAACTGGGCAAATTACAAGCCCCACAGTCACTGGCATACTTGCCCCGGTTCGCGCCCTTTTTAAAACGCCGGGTTAGTGGCGTTCGCGCCTTCGGGCGATCAAAAATGGCGAGCGGGAGAAACCTGCGCCTCAGAAGCCGGAGCGTGATGGCCAGCAAGGCAGCGACCCCTCTACCTGACTCCCGGGGGTCGCTCTCCTTCAGGGGAAATCCCTTATGGCGCGAGGAATGCCGCCGCTGTGCTCCGCTTCCCAGAGCCGGAGCGATCAGCTGTGAAGCGGCAAAGGAAAAAGTGGCCGCGGCTGCGGCAGTGGTGCCAGCGTCTTGCCGCCCCCCGGCAATGGGGAGGGACGGACCCTCCCAACCTGGGGTGTTGGGCTAGGTCTGGCCACGGGGGGTCAGGGACCTAGAGCCCCGTTGCTCCCTTCTCAGGGCAGTACCCGCGGGGGAGAAGAGGCCCCATAAGGAGGAAGGGTGGGGGCGCTGCCCGCGGAGGGCAGAAAACCCCAAGCCGATCACGAACCTGTGTTGAAAGAAAGAAAAAATTACAAAGGTTCAAACATCAATTTATTTTACAAACTAAACTTATACTTATCCCGGAGGAAAAAAACTCAAAGTCCTTATCCTCGACTGAGTTTTTAAAAACTGCTTCTTGGGGCAGCAAGGGGGCGGTACCTAATTATTATGTAATTATGTTAATTTAAAACTCAGTCCTACCGATAAGACTTGAGCTAAACCCATGCTGGACTCTCCTTCCAGAGGCATGGGAGAATCTCATGTATGCACACATCTCCATTTCCGCCACTGGAATGGTGATCCCAAGCTTACCAGGGCAGCCCAATACGGGGTGTGTCTTATACTCCAAATGTAGCTTTTACTTAGCTTTTTTTCAGCCCTAAACGGGTGCTAGCATAATCTTTGCTTTGCAGCCCTAACAAAGTGGTAAAGAGTGAAGCAGATCTTGGTGCTTTGTTTACTACTTTGCTAGCTAAGCCATCTTCCCTTTGCCTGCTTTTCTCATTGTTTTTCTCTCTGAAGAGAGAGAGAAGTGAAGTGTTTTAGAAACTTGAGATAAAAAGCAGCAAACTAATATGTTGAAGCTGACCAGACTAAGGACTAGCCAGATGAATATACCGAGTAGGCATATTATTTTTTCCTTAATTTCCCCCCAAAAAACTGAAGTGCGTTTTATACTCTGAAAAATATGGGCATATTGCTTTTGGATCTTTATTTACATTATACTATCCCAAATGGAACATGGCATTTTTTTTCCTTTTGACTTGAATAATATTTTGTGACTTGATCAAACACATGAACATGGATTATTCTTTCAGTGTATGCTGGGACTAGCATAATTGTATGATATTAAGAAAGAACAAGAAGCTTAGAACAACTTTCTTCTCATAGAATGGACCCTAGTTATATGAGTATCTGAGACAATCTCTTCCCGCAGGCTGAATAGAAAATGGCTTCCTTAATTATTCTTTTAATGATAGATCAGATAAGAGGGAGTCTGTTGTTAGTCTGTTCCCTTGTTATTATTATTTTATTGAACTTTTTTTCATTAAAAATACTTCACATCCAATTTTCCCAATCTCGAGACATCAATCTTCGTTTTGATTATCCTAATACAGTGATACCTTGTCTTACGAACTTTATTCGTTCCGGGATGAGGTTCGTAAGGTGAAATGTTTGTAAGATGAAACAATGTTTCCCATAGGAATCAATGCAAAAGCAATTAATGCGTGCAAGCCCAAAATTCACCCCTTTTGCCAGCCGAAGCGCCCGTTTTTGTCCTGCTGGGATACCCCTGAGGTTCCCTTCCATGGGAAACCCCACCTCTGGACTTCCATGTTTTTGTGATGCTGCAGGGGAATCCCAGCAGGGGAATCCCAGCAGCGCAAAAATGGGTGCTTTGCTGGCAATGGAACTCCCAGCGAGGGGAGCCTCAGCTAAATTGCAGCATCGCAAAAACACCGAAATCCAGAGGTGGGGTTTTGAGGACTTCCATGTTTTTGTGATGCTGTGATTTCGCTGAGGCTCCCCTCGCTGGGAAAACCCAGCTCTGGACTTCCATTGCCAGCAAAGTGCTTGTTTTTGCGCTGCTGGGATTCCCCTGCTGGGATTCCCCTGCAGCATCGCAAAAACATGGAAGTCCAGAGGTGGGGTTTCCCATGGAGGGGAGCCTCAGGGGAATCCCAGCAGTGCAAAAACGGGTGCTTCGCTGGCAACAGAAGTCTGGAGGCGGAGCTTCCCAGCAGCGGTGGCTTGTGTTCATAAAGTGAAAATAGTTCAGAAGAAGAGGCAAAAAAATCTTAAATCCTGGGTTTGTATCTCAAAATTTGGATTGTCAAAGGAGAAGAAATGTATGTTTGCATGGTTTTAGACCAGATTTTGCTCCAGGCTTGAAATTAGCTGAAGCACTTTTTGACTGGATGAAAGCGAACGGCGTTCAAATTGTTTTTGATAACATAGAATGTGTTCATTCAGGTGTTCCACATAGAAATCCGGAGAGGCAAAAGACATTGTTATGGCCTTGGCCAGTGAGAAGAAAGCTGAGATGATATATAAGTATTTGAAAAGTTGCTCTGGCCTGAATCAAGATGGAAATGAGATAAGAGTCCTCAGAGATCTCTCCCGAGAAACCTTGAAAGAGAGAGCTGCTTTACATCCAATCTCAAGCTGTTTATATCAAAGTGGAGTAAAGTTTACTTGGGTTTTCCCAGCTGCTATTCTGGTGTTCCAGGAAAATAAGATGTTTAAGACAAGATCACTGGAGGAGGGGAAGATATTATTGAACCAACTGGGCATCGAGTTCAGAGAAAGCGGTGCAGTTGAAGAGCCACAAGGAGCAGAAGGAGGTGAAGATTATTCCAGCAAAGATGAGGAGGGAAGGCAAAGGGAGGAGCAGTTGAAGGAGTTGTTGGAGCAGGTGGAGGCCAATAGAAGGGAGCAGAATAGAAAACCAAGAGCCAAGCACGAGAGGAGAGCGAAGAAGTGAAGAGTTGAAACTGACTCTGTCTCCTCTTTTTGGAGATATTTCTGGAAATTATTGTCAATTTTTATTCTCTTTGGGGGAGAGATGGGAAAAAAATAAAAGAAGGTATTTTTTCAATGGTTAAATAAAGGAGAGTGGGAGGGCGGTGTTTTTTTCCAAAATGTATTAAAAAGTGGTTGCAAGGGGAGCTCAGTGACGTAGGAACATAACCAGCAGAGGTGCCTCATGATTGGACAAGGGAAATTCTTGTCTTCCCTCTTCCTTGTCAAAGAGGCCTGCATGTGTCTCCTTACCAGCAAAGTAGCTTTCTTAGTCGCTGTCATGTCAGCCAAGCATGCACAAAGGTTTATGTGTCTTTCATGCGGGTAAGGTTATTTTGCGATTGGATCCAACGTTCTTGCCCAAGGTCAATAGCAGCTTCCACAGATCACAGGACATTGTCTTGCCAGGCTTTTGCACCCATCTGGTCCATCCCAAAGAGAAGCACTGGCACACCCTGGACGTCTGGTGGGCATTGCATATTTACATCAAACACACTGTAGAGCCGTGGATATCGGAATCTCTGTTCATATTGTTCAAGCCAGCTTCCATGGGACACAAAGTATCTCCTTCCATGGATCCACGGCAGGTGGATCTGATCAAACATTGCCAGGGCGTATGAGTCGCAGGCCAGGAGACCTCCTTCTAGAATCACTGCCCTCTCAACCAGGAGCACAGCTACTTTAGCTGCATGGGTGACTCAAGCGTTGTTGGAGGAGGTCTGCTGTGCAGCGACTTGGACTTCACTGACACCATTTGTCAGACATTATAGGAAGGGTTCTGCAACAGATCATCAAAGATTGAGGCCTTGTCAACAGTTCTGTCCCTCCTGTTGTGAATAGGCGGCTTGGGCATGTCCCATATATGGCTGCTATATACACCACGAGGGAGAAGAGGCGTTGATCTTACCTGATACGCCTCTTCTATGATGATGCATATAGCAGCCAGACCCTCTTAGGATGGCTTAGGATGTTGAGTTTGTTGAAGAATATATTTGCTATAGCACAATGGAGGCTGTCGCTTTGCTTCTTCATCCCGAAACTGAGAGACAAGGCAACAATTACATCACAAGAAGCTTTGACAGTCTCAATCCAATCAATGAGCAGAGAGGATTAACCTATGCATGGCTCCTATATCCAACATCATAGAAGAGGTGTAACAGGTAGGACCAATGCCCCCTTTTAAGGGAGCCCACTATTAACTGTATTTGATTTTTTCCATAAACTGGAAATAAACTCTGATTTTCAGCAAGGCAGTCATAAATTGTACTTATATGATCATGGGGCACTGCGAATGGCCAAATATGCAGGCTGGTTGCCAAGCGCCCATGACTGTGGAAGGAAATGATATCAGAATTTTGAAAGTTGATTGTAAGTCTCTTGGGGGTCCTTTGTAAGTTCAAATGGCTGCTAGGTGACTGGTTGAAAGTTGATGACTATCTGTATGTTCCTGCTTTGTAAAATCTAGGTTAATTGCTCCCGTCTAAAATAATTACATCTTTGAATATCTCATTGTTTAATATTTTTTTAAAAGGGTGTTACTGGAGTCATACAGTATGTTTAAATAAGCAATATAAAGAAGTCATGCTTGAATAGGGTGAATATCTGGCATATGGACGTGTGAAATCTTTAAATTTTTTCCTGTTCTTTTCCCCCCGAAATATAGATTCCTTTGGGACACTATTCCTTCCATCTGTAAGTATTCTTAAACTATTATAATATATACACCATGTTTCCTCCATAGCTATTATGTGCTTTTTCATTTGGCTAATTTGATTATATTTTATAGCTCCAAATTAGTAATCAGTTTATAGGTGTTATTTTGTTTCTTTAGATTAATAAGTTTGAGTCCCACTCAGAAGAACCTGGGAATTCAATCTGAATGTCTTTAATGCATACTCATTTTATGAGCAATCCCATATTGGAATGTTTTTTTGCCTTTGCGGAGCTGGGATGCCTGCGGCCTGCATGGCTGTATTCAGCCTAAGGGCCTCCAATTTGACAAGCCTGCTTTAGAAAATTCTATCAATGTGTGAAACGACTGCAATATTGTGGTCCTTGGGGTATTGAATAAGACCTCCTACACCACTCAACTATTAGGATTGAGATCCCTGTCGTAAAGACTAATAACTTTATTATTGCATAAACTCTTGTGAATTATAGTGCCTTTCCTCAGGCACTTCTTGTAAGAGGAATGCTATACAGTGATACCTCGTCTTACGAACCCCTTGTCATATGAACTTTTCGAGATACGAACCTGAGGTTTAAGATTTTTTTGCCTCTTCTTCCGAACTATTTTCACCTTATGAACCCAAGCTGCCGCCGCCAGGATTCCCTACCTCCGGACTTCTGTTGCCAGCCGAAGGCTCCCCTTGCTGGGAAACCCCACCTCCGGACTTCCGTTGCCAGTGAAGGATTCTCCTGCAGCATCACAAAAACACAGATCCGGAGGTGGGGTTTCCCAGAGAGGGGAGCCTCAGCAAAATTGCAGCATCACGAAAATACGGAAGTTCTCGAAACCCCACCTGCAGACTTCCATGTTTTTGCGATGCTGCAATTTCACTGAGGCTCCCCTTGCTGGTAAACCTCATTGCCAGCGAAGCGCCCGTTTTTGCGCTGCTGGGATTCCCCTGCAGCATCACAAAAACACGAAGTCCGGAGGTGGGGTTTCCCATGGAGGAGACTCTCCGGGGAATCCCAGCAGCGGAAAAACGGGCACTTCGGCTGGCAAAAGGGGGAGTTTTGGGCTTGCACGCATTAATTGCTTTTGCATTGATTCCTATGGGAAACATTGTTTCATCTTATGAAATTTTCACATTACAAACCTTGTCCTGGAACCAATTAAGTTCGTTAGACAAGGTATCACTGTATATTGGATAAACTCAATAATTTTGTGGAACGGGAAAGGTTGTGAAAATTGACGATAATGGCAATAAAACACTGTGCAGGTAGTTAAGAAAACTTAGATATGTTTAATTCCTAAGAAATTATATTCAAACTTCAAATCAATTCTAACTCTTTGGTTTTGCCAACAGAATAGGGAAATATATATTTCAGAAGCAGAGCAGACAAACGGGACTTGAGGTTGATTGGAATGTAAATAAGAAATTAATAGAGAGTGATATCATTTCTTTCTACCCTTCAGAAGAAAATGCCTGTCCGTTCTGATGCCAGAACAACTAGGCAGTGCAGGTTAACTCAGACTCATAATCTTAATGTATATCATATTTATGTATTTTGACTTTCGGCCATCTGTTTCTCCATGTCTCTAAGGATATGTAAACCAGTAGAACCTTTTCTGCCTAATGGCTAAGATGCCTGGCCAGTCATATTCTCGGTCCAATCTACCTTCCAAGATTGTTATTGTGGGGAAAATAGGAGAGGAAGGAGGATTAGTTTATGTTTTATTATTTAAAACATTATTTAAAAATAACAACAACTCTGGGATTAAAAAGAAATCAAATAAATAAAATAGTAGCAATGGTAATGAAATGAGTTTTCTTCCCCAGCTCCCATTGGACAGTCCTTATGCCGATTATGAATTATTAATAAATGGATATTCGAAAGGACAACTGCTTTTTTCTAATAATAAATCACTGCCATTTGTATCCAAAAGTTTTTCAGTCTTCATTGAGACTGACAAGAACATGTATAAACCAGGACAAGATGTGAAAATACGGGTTATTACTCTGCATTCTGACCTCAAACCATATAATACTCCTGTAAATATATACATTAAGGTAAGCATAGATTTAAAATTATTTAGCAAAGGAGAGAGTTCATGTGGAATATGTGAACATTTTTCTTATGCATTCACACCAAGGTATAGCGGTAGGAAGGTGATTTCTTGTAAAAGACACCCAAAATACCGTAAATATGTATTTGTACAGAGTTCCCACAATGGTCCAAATTATATGTTCTTCCAAACTAAATTTATGTTTCAGAACACAACTGATGTAAATTCAGGATAAAATTTATTGCTTTTTAGAAAAGAGCTACAGTGATCCCTCATTTTTCACTGGAGATGCGTTCCAAGACCACCCATGAAAAATGAATTTCTCTGAAATAGAGGAAAGATATTTTTAATGTATTTAACAAGTATTTGGACTTTTAAAACCCACCCTTTGCATTAAACAGTCATTCTATAATGTTTCTCAGCTGGAACTACATGTGATATCCTACCAGTTTCTTTAATAGAGTACAGTAGTACTGTAGAAGAATTTTATGAATTTTTAATGGATTTAAAATTTTCAATGGATTTAATGGATTTAAGCCCCCTTTGAAAACCCGCGGAGTAGTGAATCCGCGAACGATGAACTGTGAAGTAGCGAGGAATTACTGTATAGTAAGGGAATGATGAGTAAGAAATTCTTGGAAAGCATTAGCTTTCATTATTTACATGTTTATTTAAAGCATTTATATGCACGTGCAATTCAAACAACATGACTCTGGGTGACATAAAAGTATCATTCTAAAATTATTGACATTTCATTAGATATATCCATGGATAGAAAATGTTTTATCACCAGAAAATATGCCTCAGTGGCTTGATATGCAATGTACAGCAAGCCATAACGTAGCTATTGGTTTCAGTGAGTTGTGGTTAAACAAATCATAGCTAAGTAACACATGAGAACTTGGTTTTCATGTCTTACTTAGAGTAAAATATGAGAGAAAAATCTTCTGTAGAGATTTTTCTACAGAAATGAAATCTGCAAAAAAAAAGAGAAACAATTGTATTGAGGGTTTATAATGAATGATGAAATTCGTTTTCAGATAATGATAAAGTGAAAGCATTTCTGAAAATGCCACCGGAACTTCTAATCTTAACATCTGCAACCTTTTTGATTATCTAGTGCAGTGATGGTGTTTTGCCGGCGTGTTTCAACAGCCTGTAATTACAGGGTAATTAGTCCAGGAAGACACACACCACACGATAAAAGGAAAACCCAAAAGTTTTTATAAACAGAAAAACAGAAACAGATCCCTTTTTAAATGTCAAAGGGATTTTCTGGTACATACAAGGCACAGGTTAAATGCAATCCAATTGCTCACCCAATAATTGGGAAACTGAGTCCAATTCTAAAGTCCAGAGAGTCCACACACAATCTTGAACAGCACAAAAACCATGACCTTGACAAAACAATGAATAAGTTAAACTGCCATGAGGCTAAAACACCAGGCTGTGCTTTTATCTGTAGCACTAATTACAGCAGCCCCACCCAACCACAGGTAGCCTCATTTTCTCTTGTAATAATCCTTCAGTTGTTGTCTCCTATGCATTCCTCTACGCATGCGTGGATGTGTCATTAATTCTTGTTCAGAATCCAGGAATGATACAGATGATTGATCTCCTCCTGGGCTGTCTGCCAAGCTCCCCTCCTCCCTGTCACTCACGCCTCCTTGGTCAGAGGAGGCTTCATCGGCAGATTCCACTGGGAGCAAAACAGGCCTGCAGCATGTGGATGTCTCCCCCACATCCACCTGCACAGTCCTTGGGGCAGGAGCTGGGCCAGAGCTAACCACAACAGATGGTGAATCTTTTTTTGCTCAGGTGCCAAAAAGGTGTGTGTGCAATAGTGTGCATGTGCGTGCCTACACCCATAATGTAATGCCCTCCCACCAGCACATGTATGCACAAGCTCCCCCCTCTACACAAGCTGCCCCTCTACACATGCACACCAGCCTCACTGAACCCTCCAGACTCTATGCATGGCAAAAACCGGGCCCAATGGGCCTACTGGAAATTCAATTTTGAACTTCTGGTAGGCCCGGTGGGCCTGTTTTTCACCATCCACAGACTCTGGATGCTTTCCTGAAACCTGGTGCCCTCTGGAATCCCAAAAATCAGCTGGTCAGCGCACAGATGTATGCTGGAGCTGACATAGGACAATGCCTATGGGCATGCAACCTGTGGCACTCTTGCCATAGGTTCGCCATCACGGATCTAGTTCACTAATTGATAGTGACGTTTTCTAGGTGGATATTTTCTGCTGAAGCATACTTTGTTTCCACGAACCTATTTTAGCAGTCATATATTGCACTAAATTCTGTATTCTGAATATATACAGTAGTTTAACAATTTTTTTGTAAGGATCCTCAGCAAAATTTGATTCAGCAATGGTTGACACAGAACGGACAACTGGGCAAGATCGCTAAGCAGTTCAAATTATCCAAATATCCTCCCTTGGGTGAATGGAAGATAAAGGTTCAAGTAAATGTGAGTATAGTTAAGACATGTTTATATTTAAGGTAAAAGTGGGTAACCTTTTGATGATAACAATTAAGGAGGAGTAAAGGCTGCAAAGTGGGTGGGGCTAGATCCCATTTAGATTAAGCTCCAAAATAATTTTGAACAAGGTTTTGCCTTAGATTCAGTAAACTAAAGGAATTCAACATGCTTTGTTATTTTTGCTTGTGTTTCCATAGGATGAAGCCTTTTATCAATACTTTAATGTAATGGAATATGGTAAGTGATAACCCTCTGCTCTTTAAAATAGGTGCTTATAATTTTTTAATGGCAGAAGTTGAATACATTTTTAAATTTAGGAAGGCAATGATTCTTCCACAAAACTGAAATCAAGAATATTATTTACCATTTAAAAAACATGAAAATTATAATACTCAGATTGCAAGACTGTTCAGCATAAAGTTTAATAATTGTATCCTGACAGTAATTCTTAGGGTAAACAAAATGAAATCATTAGGTAGGACTTAAGTAATCATGATGAATTTCTAGTATGAACAAGGTCATATCCAGGTTTTAGTATCCAGTTGTTTGTAATCAGTAGTGGGTTCTAAAACTGATTGCTACTGGTTTGCGTGCATGCATGAGAAGAAGCATCCTGGATGAGTGGGCGAAGCCTCCCGCTGCTGCAGCTACTGGTTCATAGAACTGGGAGCAACCTACCACTGTTTGCAATGTTACATTTATCTTTTTTAATCATACATTTATTTTTATAATCATTAAATCATTCTGAGGTCTATCAATTCATTCATTCAATGAGGTCGTCTTTGAATAATAAATGTGTAGTGGAGGAGCACTCAAGCTTACTCTTTTTAAAAATATATATGTTAAAATAGTCTTTATTTATTATTAACATTCAAAATAAACAACATAGACACTCACAAATACAAAACTTACACATAGAAAAAATAAAGTATATACATATCATAAGTATAACAATTAATGAAAAGATGTCAACTATCCTGTTGACTAATGTTTTGAACAGCCTATATATGGCGTCTTATTTCATTCTAAACTTTCATTATTATAATAATTTTGTTAGTTAAGTGATTGTCCTTTTCCTTTTAAATCAGTGTAGCTTAGATTTAACAACAGTTTATATTTCTTTTATAGTTTACTTTTTAGGATTGTAAGATTACGTGTCTTTATTTCCCTTCATATTTTCTTCCAAATCGCATGGCATAATTTTTTTTTCTATTTTATATTTTTAAATAACCTCTTTGCTTTAACCAATCATTCCAGACTTTATAGAATTCTGTGTCATCTTTGTCCTGGAGTTCTAATGCCATTTTGTTAATCTTGGCGGCTTCATGTACCTTATTGATTAAATTTAATGTTGATAGTATCTTATCTGTTTTCCATAATTGAGTATATTAGTTTTGCGGCATGTATAATCAAGTATCTGTCTTCTTTTATTATTTTTTGTTTGAAAATGCCCAAAAGAAATAATTCCAGAATATATGGTATTTGCTTGTGAGTAATTTGCTCCAGGTATTTTTTTATTTTGACCCAAAAACTCTTAGCTGTAGTGCACGTCCACCAAGAGGATAGTACGTCCCTATAAACTGTTCGCATTTCCAACAAGTTGGAGAAATATTTGGGAACATTTTAACCATATGAACCGGAGGTAAGCGCCATCGGTAGTACATTTTATAAATATTTTCTTTATACGATGTTTCAAGCTTACTCTTTTAGTTACTTCAGATTCTCTATTATGTCATTTTAATTGTTATTGCTTCTCGGCCTTTTGACTAAGATCAAATATAATTGTTGCTTTTGGGTTTTTTCAGTGACACCAAGGTTTGAAGTTTCTTTAACAACACCTAAGTATTATTCTGTGCAAAGTAGGTTAAATGGTACTATCATAGCAAAGTAAGTAAAAAAATAAATATTATGGCATTGAGAGCTATATCTATGTTTCAGATATAAAAAGTATGTAAAACTTTTTGTAAAAGTAAAAAGTATGTAAAAAGAGTAAATTATTCTATTTAGATTGTTTCTCTGATTTGGAGGAGAAGGGGTGCAAGTTAGATTAAAAACAGTTCATTATTGTGTGGTGGCAGCAAAAAATATTCAGAATATACATCAGTGTATTACATATACTTCCTACTGTAAGTTTTATACTGTATATATCTGTATCTACACACACACACACACATACACACTGTATGTGTGTATGTATGTATGTATGTATGTAGTATGTATGTATGTATATGTGTATGTATGTATGTGTTTAATAATAAATGAAAAGGACAGCATGCGTATATCAGAAAATATGAATTACTATGTTTCAGTTTTTCACTGCATATGAAAATATGAATCCATATGTTGATGATGATTTTGTATTATTATTCAGTGAATGGAACAAAAGCCAGAAATTAGTTTTTGTAAAAAATGATATAATTCTCTGAGTGAATGTCTCCAAGGGGAGAATATTATTCTGATAGGCAATATAAATGCATGGCTAAGAGAAGATGAGTGAGTTACAAAAGATGTGATTCAGAAGTAAGAAAGATGAGAATGGTGGCTGCTTGGTGAGTATCTGCAGGAATGTACAGTGAAAAAATGTTTCATTTAACTATCACATTTACATAGCTATTCATCTCATAGTGAAGTTGCTTTAGGTTGCTTACAATAAAAACAGTTATGACCTCAAAATAACTACAATTAAAAATCATCAACAATATTTATAACAAGACAGTGGAGAAAATTTATGTTAAAAATAATGCAGCAATCTCATCAAACTGTCTCCTTGAGACCCCCAGATCTGCTGTCAGAGCTGTATTTTAAGGAAATTAAAGGTAGGCCGCTTTCAGAGAACAAGGACTCACTACTTGGAAGAGGTTCCCTGTTTTGGTCCCCCAGTCTCATCCCTTGTAGCTGGTGTCAGATGTAGTCAGGGCTCTGGTCTCAGGCTGCTGCTACTCAATGCCGAGTCGGTTGCTAACAAGGCCTCCTTGATCCGAAATTTACTCTTGGAGGAAGGGGCTGACCTGGCTTGTGTGACTGAAATATGTCTGGGTCCGGAGGGAGGTGTCCCTCTCTTGGAAATGTGCCCAAACGGGTTTCTCATCTTGCATCAGCTGCAACACTGGGGAAGGGGTGGGGGAGTGACCGTCATCGTCTGTGAGACTCTAAGCCCTCGCAGGGTCCCTGCTCCTGAGATTGTCGGGTGAGTCTCTCCTCTTGAGATTGGATTTAGGGGTTCAGGTGGGCTTGTTGTTAACATACATGCCTCCCAGCTATGTTGCAACAGCCTTGCCTGCACTGCTTGAGGTGGTAGCTGGTCTGGTGGTGGAGTTCCCCAGACTTGTGGTCCTGGGGCACTTTAATCTACCAACACTCGGTGAAACCTCGGAACTGGCACAGGAGTTCATGGCTTCCATGACAATCATGGACCTGACCCAAGTAATTCAGAGTCTGACTCATAGAGGGTGACATACACTCGATTTGGCATTTCTCTTGGAGCAGTGGAAAAATGATCTTGTTTTAAAGGGTATAGTCATCACAACCTTGTCATGGTCAGATTACTCCCTGTTGAGGCTTTGATCGACTAATCCCCCACCACAGGGAGGCAGAACCAATTAGGAGGTTCTGCCCTAGGCACCTAATGGACCCGGATGGGTTTCAGAGGGAGCTTGGGGAAATTCCTGACTCGTTTGTCCATAGTCCGGCCGAGTCTCTGGTGACAGTATGTAATAAGGCCACATTGGGGACTCTGGACCAGATTGCACCTTTGCGGCCTTTCTGAGGTAGTAGACTCTGGAGATCTCCTTGGTTCACTGAGGAACTCCAAGGGATGAAACGCCAGAAGAGACACCTAAAACAAGCATGGAGGGTCAGTAACTCTGAGTCTGACCAAACACAGGTAAGCGCCTATATTAGAACTTACCTTGTGGCAATAGAGGCGGCAAAGTCAGCGTACATTACCGCCCTTATTGCGTCTGCAGATTTTTGCCCAGCAGTCCTGTTTAGGATAACCTGCTCTCTCCTGAATAGGGAGGCAGCGATGGAGCCCTTACAGGGGCAGGCTGAGGAATTTGTTCAGTTTCTTGCAGATAAAGTCGCTCAGATTCAGAACGATCTGGGCTCCAATTGGACGATTCAGACTTAGGCGACAGGGTCATGTCTTAGTCCTGTTATTTGGGAAGAGTGTGATCTGGTAACCCCTGAGGAAGTGGACAAGGCCATGAGAGCTGTGTTTTCCTCTACCTGTTTACCGGATCTGTGCCCCTCCTGTCTGTTTTCAGCCAGTCGGGAGGTGACACGTAGCTGGATCCAGGTGTTTATTTAATGTTTCCTTGAGTGAGGGGTCATTCCTGCAGCCACTGACAGAAGTGGTTGTGTGACCCCTCCTTAAGAAACCGTCCTATAGAACTATAGGCCAGTCTCCAACCTGCCCTTTCTGGTTTCAGGACTGGTCACAGCATGGAAACCACTTTGGTTGCACTGATGGAGCATTGATGGATGATCTCTGATGGGCCTGGGATAGGAGACATTCCTCTATCTTGGTGCTCCTTGACCCTTCAGCAGCCTTTGATACCATTGATCATGGTATCCTTCTGGGACGACTGGAGGGATTGTGTGGGAGGCACCATTTTTTGGTGGTTCTCCTATCTGTCTGGTTGTTCACAGTCAGTGTTAGTGGGGGGGCAGAGGTCCACCCCATGGCCTCTCCTCTGGGGGTTGCCGCAGGGGTTTGTCCTCATCCCCGTACTATTTAATATCTAAATGAAGCCACTAGGTGAGATCATCCATGGAGTGAGGTATCATAAACATTCTGATGATACCCAGTTATACATCTCCACCCATGCCAATTCAATGAAGTAGTGAATATGATGTGCCGGTGCCTGGAAGCTGTAAGGATCTGGATGAGGGCCAACATGCTCAAACTCAACCCAGAGAAGACCGAGTGGCTGTGGGCATTTCCTCCCAAGGACTCTTTGATCTGTCCATCCATTGTTCTGTGGCGGGGGAACAACCTCCTCAGATAGGGTCTGTACCTTGGGTGTCCTCTTCAACCCACAGTTGAGCTTTAACCACCATCTTTTGGCTGTGGCCAGGGGGACCTTTGTCCAGGTTTGTTTGTTTTACTAGTTGTGGCCCTATTTGGACCAGGAGGCTCTACGCACAGTCACTCAGGCCCTCATCATCTCCTGTCTTGATTATTGCAACGCACTCTACATGAGGCTACCCTTGAAAAGTGTTCAGAATGCAGCCGCGAGAGCTGTCATGGGTATACCTTGGTATGCCCATATAACGTCTATGCTCTGCAAGCTGCACTGGCTTCCTCTTAGTCTCCAGGCACAATTCAAGGTGTTGGTTATTACCTATGAAGCACTACATGGCTCAAGGCCAGACTATATACAGGACTACCTCTTGCCACATACCTCCCAATAAGAGCACACAGAGTTGGCCTCCTCCAGGTCCCATTGACTAAGCAATGCAGGTTGGCAGGACTACTGGAGAGGGACTTCCCTGTGGCCGTCCCAGCTCTATGGAACCAACTATCTCCCAATGACCGTACTGCTTCCACCTTACCTTGCTTTGCTGAAGGGGCATGAAGTAACAACTGACATGGCCAAACTGTGTAAATGGTATGTATGCATGGGATTATGACTGTTTTGTAATTAATGGGATCTTTTTTATTATGGGATTTTATAGTTTTAGATATTATATTTGACTTCTTATTGTTCTGTATCTATTTGTATTTGTATTTATATTATTATTGTAAACCGATTGGGCAGTAGAAAAGTCGAATAAATAAATAAAATAAAATAAATTTCAGAAGGATGACATTGATGGGAGTCATTCATATCTCAGGGGGAACAATGTTGCATATGGCAGATGGCATGACAAAAAAGGTTGGTCTTCTAGATTCCTCCAGATGAATCTCTTTTGCAAATAACATCTTCAAAATACATCTTTTGCTGGACCTAAAGGGAAGGGCAGATGCAATTGGGAAGAAGCGATCCTTCAAATATCCTAGCCCCATGTTATGTGTGTTAGGAAAATAGAGTGAATGATTGTAAATTAGCCATCAGTGGTGAAAAATTAGAGCAGGTATATTAAGCTGTGCACCTTTTAAGTTCAAATGCTAGCAGCAAGGTACAGTGATACCTCGTCTTACAAACCCCTCTTCATATGGACTTTTCATGATATGAACCCAATGCTTAAGATTTTTTGCCTCTTCTTCTGAACTATTTCGAGCCGCTGCCGCTGAGATGCCCTGCCTCCAGACTTCCGTTGTCAGCCGAAGCACTGGGATTCTCCTGAGGCTCTCCTCACTGGGAAACCTCACCTCCGGACTTCCATTGTCAGCCAAAGTGTGTGGATTGCCCTGAGGCTCCCCTCGCTGGGATTCAAAATGAAGGGAATCCCAGTGAGGGGAACCTCAGGGAAATCCCAGTGCTTCGACTGGCAACGGAAGTCCAGAGGTGGGGTTTCCCAGTGAGGGGAGCCTCAGGGGAATCCCTGCAATTTGGCTGGCAACGGAAGTCTGGAGGTGGGGATTCCCAGCAGCGCAGGGCAAAAGGGGTGACTTTTGGGATGGGGTTGCACACATTATTTGCTTTTACATTGATTCCTAGGAGGAAAATTGCTTCGTCTTTCAAACTTTTCATCTTACGAACCTGGTCATGGAACGAAGTAAGTTCGTAAGATGAGGTATCACTGGACTATGTTGTTGGGTAATATGGGGTCTATTGGGAGGAATTAATAATGCTTGTCAAAGTGAGTGAAAACATATGTACATCCTCCTGTACAGAGTTGGGTATGACAGGAAAAAAATAAAAACTGACTGCTGTGAGAAGGACATAATTAAAAAGTAAAGCTGTTTGGTCATCTGGAAAGGAAAGCATGATAATCAAATTGCAAAACAGATATTTAGGCAAAGACCCCATTGATGGAAAAGAGGGTGATTAAAAAGTTGTGATTGGATGCTGTTGAAGAGATGTTCTAATGGAAAAAGATGAGAGAGAATAAGAAACCATTGTTTGCTAAATAAACTGTCCAGGTTAATAAGTACATGATGGGTTATCATATGTTTTCATTCCGTCTTTTGAAACTAATAATTATGGTACTTTGCGTATTCATTTCAGGTACGTGTATGGAAAACCAGTGAAAGGAAAGGTCACTATTGCTTTTTTCCCATTGTTTGGAACAAATATAACAAAGATAACTAAAATAATGAAGGTGAGCCATACTCAGTTCTTGACAACGGTGATTTTTCCTGTGGTCTTTTCATTTTCCTTGCTGCTTTTTGATCCAGACTAGCTTCTTTCTCATACTACTACTTTAAATCCTTTTCAGAACAAATTTTAAAAAGCTTTTTGCATTATTTACTATTTTTTGCTTTTTTGTCTAAATGTTGACATATATCTAGATGCAATGGCACTTCAGAGTTTTGGATTCCAGGTGCAATAGCTTATTAGCAGGAGTTTTACAAAAAAGCTTATATAAAGGATTAGGGTTAGGATTCTATTTTTTATCTATTGTAGAAATATATTTTATATGCCTTGTAAAATCTGAAGTTTATTTTTAAAAAACAAGATTTAAATTGTACTTGCTAAACTATGTGCCTAGCCACTACTGTTATGGAAATCAGTGAAAATCTAGAAGATATCTTATCCACCTGAGCCCTCTTAAAACAAGTGTTAAAAGGAGACCCTCCCCAAAAGGAGTAATGTCTGTAGTAAACGTGGAGATTAACTACAACCAAATATCATGACTTGCACAAATGGAAGTATTTTCTTCTAAATTAAATTCATCACTGAAAATAATCTCCTAATTTTAATTTTGTATCAGATTTATAACATTTCCACTGTCGTGGCTATTCTTTCCACAAATATCTTGTAAAACTGTAGCTTTGCCTTTTCCCACTCAGTTTTAGCAAAGAAGACTAGTGGTTAGATAGACGGTGATGTAGATATATCTCAGTTACTGTAAATTGGTGTATGGAAAAAGTATTTTGAAAAAATTGAATAAAATAAAAAGTATTAAAAATAAAAGCTAAAGATATATGGTCAGGAACAGATCTTCTAAATGTTTTGGCTAGTGTGAGAATCAGATCTATCTATATAGTTTTGGGATACCTCATCTTTATAATACAAGAAAGGGAGTCTGTGATGTTGCATGCGATTTAAGGCAACTCCTTAAATTGCCCTAGGGCATTTTAATCTAAAATGTACCTAGACTGAGATTCTGAGATACTTGGGGCTCTATGAGTTTGGTTGTTTGCTTGCAGGCATTTTGTTACTAGCACCAAAGACTCCACCGTTCAGTCCTGAGCTACATATATTCTCTTCTATTGAGACAGATTCAGATGTTGGCCTGATATTTTATTAATATTGTTTTGATTTTATGGTGAAATGCAGTAATAAAAACATTATAGCTTAATATTATTTCTGGTTATATTGCTTCAAATATAACATAGACTAATCAATATATTTTTCCTGATCTCAGATTAATGGTTCTTTGAACTTTACACTGGAGAGTCGAGAGATAAAAAATATAACTGTCAGAAAGGAGAATATATATGTATATGGCCAGGAATCCTATAGGAATTCTATAGGAATTAGAGCTGTTGTTACAGAATCTCTTACAGGTATGTGGTTTTAAGTGGAACATTGGAAGAGATCAAAGCTAAAGTCTATTTAATCCAGCTGTATTTTTTTACATTGAGCAGTCATAATCCCACAAGTAAACAATATACTGTACTCAGACTGAGTACAGTCACTAAATCACATGCATATTCCTTAGCAATTGGTATTTGGAGACATGGTGGTTCTAATTTAGGTACCATAGCTTATTGCTGTGGATGGGGTCATTTTTGTTATTTGTTGGAGAGGAACATTTGATGGGATTTGCAAAAGCTTATTCTACCTGTTTTACTCAACAAATAAAACTGAAAATCTATTCAATTAACACTGGTCATTTGAAGCCAAATTTCATAATTTTAAAGGTTCTGGAAACTGAGATAAAGACATACCATCTACTACTATGGAAAACCATAAACCATCTACAAAACACAAGGCTTAGGGTGATAAAAAGTGCAGAGGAGAGCAACCAAGGTGATCGGGGGACTAGAGATTAAAACATACGAAGAGCGGTTGCAGGAATTGGGCATAGACAATCTAGCGAAGAACAGTGTTCCAATATTCCATGATAGTAGTGTTCCAATATTTGAGGGGCTGCCACAAAGAGGAGGGAGTCCAGCTATTCCCCAAAGCACCTGAAGGACAAACAAGGAATAATGGATGGAAATTGATCAAGGAGAGATTCAACCTAGAAACAAGGAGGAATTTTCTGACAGTGAGAACAATCAACCAATGGAACTGTTTGTCCTTGGAAGTTGTGGGAACCTCATCACTTGAAACTTTGAAGAATAGATTTGTCAGAAATAGTGTAGGGTCTCCTGCTTGAGCAGGGGGTTCGATTAGATGACCTAGAAGGTCTCTTCCAACTCTGTTAATCTGACATAAAACAGACGCTAAAACATTAAGTGATTTGTTTTTTGTTTTAGCATTTTCTATGAATCTAATCTAATCACAGAGTGTAGTCACTTAGAACAGTGTTTCCCAACCTTGGCCACTTGAAGATATTTGGACTTCAACTCCCAGAATTCCCCAGCCAGTGAATGCTAGAGAATTCTGGGAGTTGAAGTCCAAATATTTTAAGTGGCCAAGGTTGGGAAACCCTGATTTAGAATAATAAGTGTGAATTATCTTACTTCAGCTAAAACCAAATAAATCCTTGTCTATCATTTTTTAAATATCTGATTGTTTTAATAGGAATCTTTCAAGATGCAAAGGCTACAGTATTTCCACAGCGGCATGGTTATGAATTAGATTTTTTTCAGTATCCAAGATTCTTGAAGCCATCTCTAAACTTCATTGCTATGGTGAGTAGTATTGTGTTACTGTTTGTTTCTTTCAGTATCATTTCAGAAATGGATTGAATGAAAGATGCATCAGAAAGGTGGAACTACATTCTTTAAAAGCTACAAGTCTTAAGGCAGCCTTTTTATTTCTCAAAACCTCCAAATCAACACCCAAACTACAGGGGCCAGAAATCTTCATCCCCATCTGACACGTTCACTTGAAGTCTATATGTATAGTGTAGGCCAGTGATGGCAAATCTTTTTTGATTTGTATGCCAAAAGTGGGTTTTGGGGGGGGGGGAATCACACATGCGTGTGCCCACACCCATACCTCCCATGCATGCGGTTGTGACTCCCCCTCCCCGCTCCTGGCATGCGATGGCACACCCCGTTTTTTGCTGTCCCCAAGCTTCAGAACCTTTCTAGGGGCCTGGGGAAGGCGAAAATGCCTCCAGGGGCCATAAATGGCCCATTTCAAATTGAGAACCCCTCTGGAGGTTTGAAACAGTCTGTTTCCCAACTCCCAGTGGGCTCAGGAGGCCCGAAAATGAGTTCGATATGGCTCTACGTGCCACTTATGGTTCGTGTGCCATAGTTCACCATCACTGGTGTAGGCTATAATATTTAATATTTTTATTTGACATTCACATATCCAAGATTGTCCATAAATATTTCTTTATTTTGCTAATTATTAGATTTATATCCTGCCTTTCCCCCCCCCACAACTCAGTGTGAGAAGTTAGAGCAACATTGAAGTCACCAGCTATACCAATTGTCCTCTGCTGCCAAAGAGTATTGCCATTTCAAATAAACACTCTACATAACAGTTATTATTGTCCTAAATAATTTTGTGTCTTAAATTTAATTTGTTTTCAGCTTAAAATAGGAAGATTTGATGATCATCCACTAACATCTATTGAACAAAAGAATAATGTCACAATCATGGTCACACAGTCAAACATTTCTTATCAGATATATAAGCGTAAAAACGAATTACTGGATAAGAACGCAGATTATGAGCTAAATTATCCCATTCCAGAAAATGGGATTATTCAGATTGAGCTTCCAGTTTCAGCTAATACAACAGTTTTGCATATTAAGGTATATTCCTTTCCTATAATTTTGTCTAAAGAAAATCTTTCACTGGCCAGTGAAAATAATTCCAATAAGGAAACTTGCTTAATGCCTATCTTCTTCAAATGTATCTCGCTACTCATCAGATATTTATATTTATTTATTTATTTATTTATTTATTTATTTATCGGATTTTTGTGCTGCCCCTTTCTGAGATATGTATGTTGTTTTGTAATAATTGCAACAGAATATAAGAAGGAAAGTTTCTTTTATTGCTGTTGTTATTAAACCACAGTTTCCCATTAGATAAAAATTCTTTAAGAATTGTATTTTGTGTTTGGACTTTCCCAAAGTTGATGAGGCAAAAATGTGGGGAGGGGAATGCCATGGTTTGCTATGGCTCATTTGTAATGTAAACTGCATTAAAAAGTACCTCGACTTACAACAGTCCATTTAAGTGACTATTCAAAGTTACAATGGCATTGAAAAATGTGATTATCACCATTTTTCGCACTGAGCAGCTGTTGCAGCATCCCCATGGTTACATGACCAAAATTCAGATGCTTGGCAATTGACTCATATTTAGTGTCTCACCTTTTGCAACCTTCTGAAAAGCAAAGTTAATGAGCAAGCCAGATTCACTTAACCCTGTTACTGACGTAACTGCAATGATTCACCTAACAATGTGACAGGAAAGGTCATAAAACGGGGCAAAACTCACCTAGCAAATGTCTCATTTAACAACTTTTGAGCTCAATTGTGATTGTAAGTCAAGGACTACATGTAGTTTGAACAGGGCAAATGCTTATAGGTATGCTCTTAGCAAAATTCATCCTTAGATTCTCCAAATGACTATACTTTTTATTATTGTCTTATGTGCTCTTTTTTCGCCTTTTTTTTAACAGGCTAAATTTCTGCAGAGTCAGACTTCCATAGTGATACCTAATGTGTTCTACTCACCCAGTTTGTCTTACCTTCAGATTAGGAAAAAAACAAGCAAGGATTTAAAAGTAATTGCTTCTATTAGTAATTGAACATGTTTTTAAGTACACTATTCCATCACATTATGATTTGTGTTTTTACTCAAGACCTCTTTATTTTTCCTAGGTTGGGATTCCTTTGGAACTGAGCATTCAAAGCAGCATGCCATTGGATGAGATTAATTATATGGTAGATAATAATTATTTTTTAATTTTTGCAAAATAATTCAGTGCTGAGCCTTCTTTAGCTGAGGACCTTGTTCTTTTTTGCTTGGTATGTAGATAGGGTATTGTCAAGGAGAAAAACGTGGAAATGAGTGAATAAGCAAACAAAAGCAAAGAAGGTGATAAGCTATTTCTTCAAGGAGATTGATTTTCAGCTGTACTTGTGCCCTCTAATAATTTTTTGTTGTTTCAAGGTTTTTTTATTTTGTTTTATGTTATGTTATATATATCAATGCATGAACAGTATGACATTGGGTATCATACATTCTAATTGCAAATAAAGTAGAATTAATCATAGTTATTACATTACACTAAACAATGTCGTCTGGTGGGACCCATAGTTATTACATTACACTAAACAATGTCGTCTGTGGCGGCTCTCACCCTCTGGAATCAACTCCCTCCAGAGATTAGGACTGCCCCCACCCTTCTTGCCTTTCGTAAACTCCTTAAAACCCACCTCGGTCGTCAAGCTTGGGGGAACTGACACATCCTCCCCCCTTGCCTATGTAATTTTGTGCATGATATGACTCTGTGTGTGTATTTTATCTATTGGAGTTTTTTTCTTTTTAGACTTTTTAATGTAAAACTGTTATTTTAAATTTAAATTATTAGATTTGTTACCATGTATTGTTTTTATCACTGTTGTGAGCCGCCCCGAGTCTATGGAGAGGGGCAGCATAAAAAATCTAATTAATAATAATAATAATAATAATAATAATAATAATAATAATTACATTCAACCAACTTATATATTTCTAATAATAATACATATTTATATTAAGTTATAGTCTGTCATTATTCAATAGTTCCATGTTTTCTTTTATTATTTAATTTTATTGTTTATTTTAATATTAATGTCACAAAGGTGTTGGATCAAGGTGGTGCCGTGGATATTGCCTATCTGGACTTCAGCAAAGCCTTTGATACGGTTCCACATAAAGAGCTGATAGATAAATTAGTGAAGATTGGACTTAATCCCTGGATAGTTCAGTGGATTTCAAGCTGGCTGAAGCATAGACATCAGAGAGTTATTGTTAATGGCGAGTATTCTGAGCAGAGACAGGTTACAAGCGGTGTGCCACAAGGGTCTGTTCTGGGTCCTATGCTTTTTAATATGTTTGTGAGTGACATAGGGGAAGGTTTGGTAGGGAAGGTTTGCCTATTTGCCGATGACTCTAAAGTGTGCAATAGGGTTGATATTCCTGGAGGGGTCTGTAATATGGTAAATGATTTAGCGTTACTAGATAAATGGTCAAAGCAATGGAAACTGCAGTTTAATGTTTCCAAATGTAAGATAATGCACTTGGGGAAAAGGAATCCTCAATCTGAGTATTGCATTGGCAGTTCTGTGTTAGCAAAAACTTCAGAAGAGAAGGATTTAGGGGTAGTGATTTCTGACAGTCTCAAAATGGGTGAGCAGTGTGGTCGGGCGGTAGGAAAGGCAAGTAGGATGCTTGGCTGCATAGCTAGAGGTATAACAAGCAGGAAGAGGGAGATTGTGATCCCCTTATATAGAGCGCTGGTGAGACCACATTTGGAGTACTGTGTTCAGTTCTGGAGACCTCACCTACAAAAAGATATTGACAAAATTGAACGGGTCCAAAGACGGGCTACAAGAATGGTGGAAGGTCTTAAGTATAAAACGTATCAGGAAAGACTTAATGAACTCAATCTGTACAGTCTGGAAGACAGAAGGAAAAGGGGGGACATGATCGAAACATTTAAATATGTTAAAGGGTTAAATAGGGTTCAGGAGGGAAGTGTTTTTAACAGGAAAGTGAACACAAGAACAAGGGGTCACAATCTGAAGTTAGTTGGGGGAAAGATCAAAGGCAACATGAGAAAATATTATTTTACTGAAAGAGTAGTAGATCCTTGGAACAAACTTCCAGCAGACGTGGTTGGTAAATCCACAGTAACCGAATTTAAACATGCCTGGGATAAACATATATCCATTGTAAGATAAAATACAGGAAATAGTATAAGGGCAGACTAGATGGACCATGAGGTCTTTTTCTGCCGTCAGTCTTCTATGTTTCTATGTTTCTATTATTGCTTTTATTTTATTATATAAAAGTGTATAAAGTACATTAATTTTCCTTATTAGTTTCTCTTATTTCTATCTCATATTCTAACTTTTAATCATGTCCACATTTAACCATTTTTGTGAATACTGGGCCCGTTTTTGCGAAAAACAGGGCACAAAGAGGTTTGGGAGGCCTGCAGAATGCTCCTGGGAGCTGGGGATGACAAAAACTTTTTTTCTTAATTGCCTCTTCAAACTTTTGATGATCTTATACACCAGTGCAACTTATAGTCTGAAAATACACTATGTATTTGTTAACTATGTAAGATGAATTTATCTAAGTCTTTAACTCTTTAATTTTTTAAAATTTTATTGGGGTTTTTTTTGCTCCATATTCATACATATATCAATGCATATACCATTCAAACATATCCATGACATATATTAATACATCTTTTTAGCTGGTCTCTTTTATATTCCTTTCAACATCTCTATCATATTAATAAATTATCAGTCTGTATTTATGTTTCTCTTTATCACCCCCTCCTACTCTCTCCATCTCTCCTACCTACCCTCCATGCCCTCTCTCCATCCTTCCTTTCTTCCTTTCTCCACCCCACCCGACCCCACCTCTCCCTCTCCCTACCTACTTCCTCTCTCTCCCTCTTAACCTTTCCTTGAGTGATTTTAATTCCAATAAGTAAAATTCTACATTTAATTCTAATAAGTAAGGCTCTACATTTAGGCAACAAAAACAAAATGCAAAGGTACAGCATATGTGGTACCTTGCTCAACAGTAGTAACTGTGACATGGACCTTGGAGTCCTAGTGGACAACCATTTAAATATGAGACAACAGTGTGCAGCAGCTGCCAAAAAAAGCCAACACAGTTCTAGGCTGCATTAACAGAGGGATAGAATCAAGATCACACGAAGTGTTGTTGTTGTTGTTGTTATTATTATTATTATTATTATTTATTAGATTTGTATGCCACCCCTCTCCGTGTGTGTGCCTTGGTACTTACTGCTAGGAATAGAATGATCTTCTGTTACAATACAATTCTTTACAATTAGAAGTTGATATGATTAGGTGGCAAATATAGTTCTAATATATAAAAAAGTACACATTAAAACGTTTAAAAAATATTTAATACTCGTATCTCTGATTAAAGATATTTATTTATTTATTTATTTATTTATTGGATTTGTATGCTGCCCCTCTCCGCAGACTTGGGGCGGCTAACAACAGTGACAAAAACAGAATGTAAAAATCCAATACTAAAAATAGCTAAAAGCCCTTGTTATAAAACCAATCATAAATTGTAGAAGCCTAGGGGGAAAGATTATCTTAGTTCCCCCATGCCTGATGGCAGAGGTGGGTTTTGAGAAGCTTACGAAAGGCAAGGAGGGTGAGGGCTATTCTAATCTCTGGGGGGAGTTGGTTCCAGAGGGCCGGGACCGCCACAGAGAAGGCTCTTCCCCTGGGCCCCGGCAACCGACATTGTTTAGTTGACGGGACCTTGAGAAGGCCCACTCTGTGGGACCTAACTGGTCGCTGGGATTCGTGCGGCAGAAGGCCTTAAACTAAACTTGTATTATTGATTAAAGAAATAGCCACTTCAACTACATTTTAGATTATAACTTTGACTGGTCAAGAGAAAAAGTTTCATAAACTCAGTTTGTCCCTGAGTTGTATGAACAACTGATGAAAACTTTAATTTCAAATTAAATATTGTATCTGATTCTGTATTTTCCCAGACAGACCTTGCATATTTTTCTTTTTAGAAAAATGATGATTGGATTACAAATCATTAGGTACCTATTCACATTATTTTTATAAGGGCTTCATATGATTTAGGTGTGGTATTTTTTTTAACTCGTAGGTTATGTCCAGGGGTCAGATTGTGAGTGCAGGAAAAAAGAAGGCCACAACATTAAGTTTAATTCCAGAATATTCTTGGACTCCTGGAGTTTGCATAATTGTCTTCTATGTGCATGATAATGGTGAAATAATATATGATGATCTACATATTCCTGTTCAACTGACTTTTAAAAATCAGGTAAATGTACCAGCCTTCCTTTCATAATAAACTGAGAGGTGGAATTTTATAAATCAGCTATTTAATAGACCATAGGGTTATATCAGTGCTCCAGAGATAAACTTTGGTATCTTGCAAGATGCATACCGGTAGAAAAGCATAGAAAGAGGGCTGTTAGATTAAGATAAGACTGAAAGCTATTTCTCTTGTTAAAAATAGTATTTTCTTCTAAATCTGTAGCTAGCATAAACATTTAAACCAAGTCCTCCTGACATTATAAAAGATTAACTAAGTGCCTGAACAATTAGACATCTTCTCGTTGATAGTGTTTCCCAGGCTAGGGTTTCCAAAATTTTTACTACCACACTGTGGGTGTAGCTTGATGGTCATGTGACTGGGTGGGACTGGCTTGTCAACCATGTGACTAGGTGGGAAATTCTTGGGTTTCTATCCTCTTCCTATGTTACATATTTTGGAAAACAAGACAATTTAACTCATTGGGAAAAGTATCAAGATAAATTTTCAAATAGGTGTTTGGACTCTATTTCAATTGATTAAGTTACATTATTTGAATGGCTATCAAAAAGGAGAAATACGTAGACAGCATTATTTGTTGAGGAACTCAGTAACATTTTCCCAAGAGATTGTCTTTTTTATTAAGAATATAAGGCAGGAAGTAGTAAACCCAAATGTGCATAGATCCACACAAGTTAACCTTTGTAGTTCTGTATTATTTTATAATGGGTTTTTTAAAGTTAATGTTTGCTTCACATCTGCTTTTATAAAGTATGTTTTCTACCTTAACATGTGCTTATTAATTTACCTATGCATTACCTTTACTTACATTTTGTGTGCTATTGGTTGAACATCCATGAGTTTTATAAAAATAAATAGAGGAAGAAAATCAAATCAGACCAGGGCTTGAATTAAGACAAATATTTTTTTTCTCAGTTGAAAGACATTATATAACACACATGAGACCATAAGTGTCCTACTTTGAAAAGTTGCTGAATTTTTTTCTTTAACATTATACATGTCCCGCTGTGGGCACAAAAGCCTAGATGAAAACGCCCAGGGATCTTCCCCCTGCAGCAGCCAAGAAAAGAGGCGTGTGAGGACATCTCAAGCACCAATTGCACCGTGTCTCCTCCTCTTTCCTCTGCTGTAGTGTATGTCCAGCTGCTGCGGCCCCAGAGAAGTAGGGGTCAGCTGCCAGGTAAGAATGGGCAGGCAGGCTTTTACAAGTAGTTCAGGAAACCTTGGCGAAAGGCAATAGAGGAGGTCTGCTGAACTGAAGGCGGCTGCGAGGCTTGACTCCCTCCCTCCCTTCCTCTCTTTTAATATAGATCCGACCATTTCCTTTTGCCATTATTCAGAAGAGGAGAAAGGCAGCGGACCACACTCAGCCTTGCTTGCAGCAAGGAAACGGCTGGATATTACCGGAGTGGGTGGGCCGAGCCTGCTCTGGTAATTGTAGATTCCTTGTTGCAAGCAGCACTGAACGTTTTTACTATAAAAACACGCAGCACTGCTTGCAGCAAGGAATCTGCCCGACGCGTAATTACCAGAGCGGGCAGGGTGGTTGGCCTCCATTTAAATGCGTAGCATGATGGCCACGCAGCTGGGTCCCCCTGCCCACTCCAGTAATTGCAGATTCCTTGCTGCAAGCAACACTGAGTGCTTTTATAATAAAAATGTTCAGCACTTACCTGCCTAGCCATAGGTCCTCCTCTTGAAGTCTTCTTCTCGAAGTAAGGTTGTAAGTTTAATAGAAAAGGTGTTAATAGATAAAAGTAAGCAAGCTGGGAAAACTTCCTCACAAAAGAATTCTGTGATGGCGCCAGTAGATATATGGAGAGCCCAGGTGGGCGAGGTGATTGGTGGGCCAGTGAATCAACGAGCCACTAGTTCACCGATCACTTTGGCAGCACATGCACAAATTATTTTAATAATAATAATAATAATAATAATAATAATAATAATAATAATAATAATAATAATAATAATAATTTTTAAAAGATGGCAGCCCCAAGGGACTGGCAACCAAACGGTGACATAACCAGCAGATTACTACCGCACCGTACCGTACCGGTAGGAACCCATTACTGGTGTTTCCCATTAGTTTAGTTACATTTTCTTTGGGAATTATAGCCTATATGTTTATTTTGAAAAAACCAAAAGGAAAAAAAGAAAGAAAATGCAGGTATTACCATACAAATTGTGCATGTTGCATTTCATAATTGCATCCTACTATAGTCAATGCTTTCTAAGAAAGTGAAATAACACATATTAAAATTACATTTTATTAAAATGAAGGTTAGAGCAAACCATAAAATAAAGCATCTTTAAAAATCGAACAAAATAATAAAACAATAGCAATATTATTGTCTTGTTAGTACTATTTTTCCAAATTCAAACCCACTGTTGAGCTATAGAATTATTACAAAAACAATAATTACAGCCACAAAAAGTAAAAAGTAAAAATTAATGCTAAACCACAGGGTAATAGTACCTGAGGGAATAAAAACATACCTGATAGAAATTCAAAATAGATAAAGTGAATAAATAGTCATTAAAAGTATATGAAGATTGGAGAAGGCTACAGCTGAAAAGGCTTGTCAGTGACAGCAACCTCAAGAAGTATATTGATAAGGATAGATACTGTAGAAATATACTGTCCTTCAGATACAGCCTTACCAAACCATTTGTAAAACTTTTTAAAATTGGTAGTTTCAATAGACATAGATCTACTGCATTCAGTTAGGACCATGATATTCAAACAGCCATTAGATGGCAGCAAACACATGGCATTTCCCGTATCTTTGTACCTGTTCAACAGTTGTCCAACTTTTTGTAGCCCAGAACTGGTAACCACACAGTGGTGTTGGCAGGTTTGTGAATCTGTTTCTTCATAAATATGGCCTAAATCCTAATTGGTTCTGTAATAACTCTCAAATGAAGCAGAATCAATTAATACGTTTATTGTTCTGACAGGAACAAGGTAGTATAACATAGTCAAATAGCAAGTGTGTATTGAGAGCGCAATACAATGACAGTTTTCAGTATTTATACAAACTAGCCCCAGCAACAGGCAGCTTTTACTTTGCTACAATTTTAGCGCCAAAAGAGGCTAACCAATCAACAGGCAATAAACAAATCTGAACTTTTGACTTTTACCCTGGTAACTGGGCAGGTAACTGGGCAGCATATCTAACAGGTTCCCTGTTTAATTCCCAAAACTAAATAAAGAGAACTCAATTAAGCAGATGAGTCAAATGTAAACACAGTACGTTTTCATTTACTTACTTCTTATCCAAGAAGAAAATGATGGAAAGCTATACCATAGTTGCTTTACTTATCGCAAATACTGTATGCATAATACATTGAACTTTATTTCAGCTTCATAAGAACTCTATTTACCATATTCACTTTTCCCATATGCAGCAAAGCTTATTTATATAGGTACACTTAAAGGCTTCAACCATAGTTTATTATTTAATTTGATTTATTTATTAATTAAATTTCTATGCCACCCTTCTCCTCAGCTATTTTATTTATCCACAAATAAACAGCAGGAAGTTAAAAATCTTGACTGTACATCCGTTGTCCAGCATAAAGCCATACTGCATTTTTCAAATGTTGATTACTACCACCTTTTATTCTTTTCAGTCAGGGATGGGCTCCTCCCGATTTGGACCAGATTGCCTGAACTCTTAGCGACCTTTTGGTGATGTTAAAATGGCATCATGGATCCAGTTTTGATGGTGGTAATCCATGGGCACCACCATCTTATTTTTGGAATTTTTGGTGGAATTTTCCATCTTTGGATGGTTTCTCTTCTTTCTGTGCTTCAAAAAGAGCCCTTCTGCTAGTCCCAGGCTAATACTCACCTTTATTTCTTCACCGGAAGCACAGTTGATGAGCTCCTCAGCTGTCTTTTGGGCTGAATCCCACTACAGAGCATGCACGGAAGTGAAATTACACATGGGGACATGCGCGCGCATGGGTGGAGCAAGAGCGCAAGTGTAAAATGTCACAATGTGCCCTGGTAGCGAAGGTAAATGGGACCCAGCCCTGTTTTCTGTCAGAATTTTGCCAATCTAGGCACATTTCATAAAAGGATCTCCCTGCAGTTTTTATATTCACTGTTGCTGCCTTTTTCATACTATTCTTCCAGGTATCAGGCACGCTCACCCAACAATTCAGTAAGCAAGCCACACCCATATTTTAACATTTTTCCTGTCACACTATTTCTGCAGGCTTCTCATTTTTCAACATTCTCAGAGCTTTAGGATATTCCCCCTTTCTAAGGCATCAACGTTTACTGCATTTTTTTCAATTTCACTTGTAGATGTTCCACTCTTATTCCTATACATATGTTCAAACCATTCACTCCAGTTTTGTTTTAATTCATGGAATTGTCTTTATTTTTAATTACTTTTTTAATCTACTGGAGACTTCCTGATCAGTTTTCCTGTGCACTGGATGGGAGGTGATTTGTTATTATTTTTCTTAACTATTTCTTTTTCTTTGGATGTTGAAAATTACCTCAAAAATAAATCTTTCATCAGTAAGTTACTTTACATTTTAAATATTTCTCTTGAAATGTTTACTGGGGTTCTGGGCCATCAACAGTTTATAGTTTATAGTACAATATAGTCAAGGACCCTCTCCCCTGAAAACAATGTAACATTTCAGTGTGTCCAAAATCTTTCATACAGAGGATTGTAAAAAAGAAAAGAAAAAAGAACCCACTGCTGATTAATTACAATGCTTGCTTTGTAAAAAAAAAAAAAGGTGCAATTAATCTTAAATACAGATAATGCTAACAAAACAACTTGAATGTGTTTTAAGAAAGTGACTTATTTTTATTTCCTATAACTTAAAATAGAAATTGAGATTTCTGAACTGATTCTATCAGGAGAGAAAAATATCTTTTCTTCTACTCTTTCATTGATATGTTCTATTACTATATCTTCTTTTCTATTATTTCTTAGATATATTTTACTATGAGTATCTCCTCTATAACCTTCATCATGTATTTACTATGTGTATATAGATATATACCCACTAAAACCCTCATTGTGTATTGGACAAAATAAGTAAGTAAGTAAGTAAGTAAGTAAGTAAGTAAGTAAGTAAGTAAGTAAGTAAGTAAGTAAGTAAGTAAGTAAGTAAGTAAATAATAAAACTAAAAAAATACACAAGACCCTGAGGCTACTTTGATTTTATTCTTGTAATCTAAGTTGCTGTTTAAGCACAGCCAAAGTGAAGCACAAGATACTTGTTGCCTATTGTATCCAGGGGCCGATTGACTGTTAGAACAAATGTCTTTGTTTTGTCCTCCATCTGTTCTTCCTCTTTTCTTTTCCTCCTTTTAACATGTGACCTCCAGTCTCTTACATACCTTATCTGCTCTCTTGTTATTGTTCTCTGGTGCCACAGGTGACATGTGGAGCCATATTTGCTGGCATGTGAGCTGTTGCCCTAGCTGTTGCCTCAGCCAGGGCACACAAAGGGCTCTGTGAGGGTGTTTTTGGCCCCACCATAAGTTGGAAAATGAGATGTTTCTGGCCTCCAGAGGACCTTTGGTGTGGGGGGGGGGGAAGCCACCCCAAGCATTGAATTGTGGATACTATCACTTGTGCAAGCGTGATAGTGCGTGCACATGCTCTTTTGGCACCTGAGGAAAAAAGGTTCACCATCACTGTCCTATGTTATATTCAAAATGGTCAGTTTTTTAAAACCCTCTCTATTCAACAGCCTTTTCATAATCCAGATTATCATTCTGAGCTATTTGTCCCCCATGAGAGAAAATATTCAAGATCAATCTCTCTCTGCCTCTCTTTCCCTCCCTCTAACCTCTCTCTCAGAGTGAGAAAGTGAAATGTTTTAGGGAGAATATTACATATAGAAATAATATATTGCTTTCTCTAATACACAGGCCTCAAACCATTCCCCTTAATTTATAGTTCTATTTATCAGAAAAATGTATGATGTTCCACTCGGAAGTAGAACCACTGAGTTAGAGAGATTTTTCTCAGGAAGTATATATACTGATAGTGCTATTGCCCCATTTCTGCATCTGGTTTGACACTTTCAGAATTTTGGGACTTGTTCAATTGCATCATAGGTAAATCTATTTCAAATGTATAATATTTGATATTCCCCAGATTAACATGCATTGGAGTAAAAATAAAGCTCGACCTGCTGAGAATATCACTCTCAAAATCAAAGTGACAGAACCCCAAACCTCAGTTGGACTTTTAGTTATTGACAAAAGTATAAATGTGTTGGGAAAACGCAATGATATCACAGAGAGTTCTGTAAGTTTCTTTTTCTTCTTTTCTTTTGCAAGAGTGCATTGATTTAGATTTAGAAGTACAGTACTGTTTTATTGTGACTAGTTTCCCTAAAATGTTGAAACAAATTGAAACTATAAAACAGTTAATATGTATTAATTTTAATTTATTTTATTTGCAATAAATCCTTAGTTCTCTGATAATCTGAGTAACATTATGTTCTAAATCAAACATATTTGCATTTATTTACTTCATTTTCTGATAAGCATGAAATTAAGAAGGAATTTATCAGGATATGTAATTCTCATTTTTGTTAAAGTAGAATATTCAAAGCAAAAGAAATAATGGAAACTAAAAGCAAATGTAAGGTGTTCACATGCATTTACAAATCATCAGCAAGATCTTAATGAATGATGAAAAAGAAATAAAATGTCTTTAGAAATTTCCAAAAACTTGTATGCTGATGGTCAAAATGATGACTAAATATAGCTCAGTTTTTGTTGGGATTCTTCACTGCCGTGGTTGAAAATTTTAATTAGTAAATTACTTCCTTGTACAGCAACTCAATTACTAGGCTTCCATCAAACAACTCTCTTCAGAGAAAGATCATAATGAATTAATTATGTTCTGAAGATGTTTTCATATGCTTTCCACATTGACATATAAAAATATCATACAGTAATTATTCACCCTGTCCTATTTTATTTCATCCTGTTCTTGGGGTTGAAAAATGTGTGTGGCCCACTAACTTAGATACTAATACATTGTGTTATCACTGGTTAAATTTTCCTTGTGTTGGTTAACTGTTTTATCTTTGATTTGTTTCTATTTTCTAAAAATAGATATACAATGAGCTACGTTCATATGATACAAGAGCACCTTGGGAAGATGAAGTCTTTTGGGTACAGTTGCATATTATATAGCTGCTAATTTTCATGTTCCCTGATAACTTTCATAGTCCTGAAGGAATATGAAAGTCTCTATTTCTCTCTCTTTCACATGTGCGCACACACACACACACACACACACACACACAGAGCTTCCCCATAAGGTAGTATCATAGAAACATAGAAAGGAGACCTTGGAGGTCTTTTCATCCTACCCCCCAAGCCAGGAAAGATTATTCTATATTGAGGCAAATGCATATCCAATCTTTTCTTGAAAATCTCCAGTGATGGAAAATCCACAATCCCAGGAGGCAAGCTATTCCATTGATTAATTGCTTCCATTGTCAGGAAGTTTTTCCTCAGTTCCAGGTAGGATGTCTCTTTAATGACTTTTAACCCATTGCTTTTTGTCCTGCCCTCAAATGCTTTTGAGAATCTCTCAACCCCCTCCTCTCTGTGATTGCCCCCTCAAGTACTGGAAGACAGCTATCATGTCACCTCCAATTCTGTATAGTATAGTGTATGTATATATATATTTCTTTGTGCTCTAATTTACATTTTGAAAAATAATTAAAATGTTTGTTCATTTGCTTATTTAATTAATTTAATTTATATACTGCCCATACTCTCGGCAGCATACACTGATATGTTGCATACAATTAAACTGAAAAATCTTTTATGTACTGCATACAGAATGACAATCTTTGGATATTGACTGATGCCAACCCTTCAGTACATGTGAAGCACTATGTGCTTGGTAAGTAAAGATAAATTAAGAAAAGAATCCAACATTTCTTGGGTAGATAGAAACATAGAAACATAGAAGTCTGACGGCAGAAAAAGACCTCATGGTCCATCTAGTCTGCCCTTATACTATTTTCTGTATTTTATCTTAGGATTGATATATGTTTGTCCCAGGCATGTTTAAATTCAGTTACTGTGGATTTATCTACCACGTCTTCTGGAAGTTTGTTCCAAGGATCTACTACTCTTTCAGTAAAATAATATTTTCTCATGTTGCTTTTGATCTTACCCCCAACTAACTTCAGATTGTGTCCCCTTGTTCTTGTGTACCTACTTGACTTTTAAACCGCTACTTTTTATCTGCCTCAGAAAAAAAGCCTTTTCTTCATTCTGTTTAATTACTCCCTGTCATACTCTTTTTGATCTCAAAGGAGATCAAAATTTATATTTTCTTCTTCTTCTTCTTCTTCTTCTTCTTCTTCTTCTTCTTCTTCTTCTTATTATTATTATTATTATTATTATTATTATTATTATTAAATAAACACAAGACAAAACAAACATGCAGTAAACACTTGGAGCATTTATAGCCTCCTTTCTGTCAACAGCTAATATTGGATATATGTATATTATACAATATTTTGTTAATGTTAACATTGCTCTATCGTTGTTGTGTCTCATCCACATCCCACTCAGCTGATCACAGATTCCGAGGATAGAGAGACGGGTATGTTTTGATATCCTAGGCCAGTGGACTTGGCACCCTAGTCTGATAGCGAGGAGGTCGGAGAGGATGTGGATTTAGAAGCTAAAAGCCAACCAGAGACTGTGGCACCCCAGAAGTGCTTATCAGTGATTCAGGGGAAGAGGAGGAGCCCCTACTTGATTATGAGCAGATAGGAATACTTGAAGAAGAGGAGGTTTGGGTGTGAATAGATCTATAAAACACTTGGCCATGCCTTGTGGCTATATAAGGGGAGATCTCATGATGAGTCAGTGTGAACGACAAATTTCAATCCAAGGAATGGTGCAGACAATTGTGAGTGAAGAACTGTTTCTCCTAAAAAAAGCATTGAAAACTGTGATCGGCTTCTCTGGGATTCTTGCCAAGATGATGATGATGATGATGATGATGATGAAGATGAGGAGGAGGAGGAGGAGGATTGTTGTTGTTGTTATTTATTAAATTTGTATGCCGCCCCTCTCTGAAGACTCGGGGCGGCTCACAATACAAAACATTACAAATCCAATGATTAAGACAATTTAAAACCCTTAATATAAAAAACAAGCATACATCTCATACAAACCATACATAAAACGGAAACGGCCCAGGGGAATCAATTTCCCCATGCCTGATGACAGAGGTGAGTTTTAAGGAGTTTACGAAAGGCAAGGAGGGTGGGGGTAATCCTGATCTCTGGGGGGAGTTGATTCCAGAGGGTCGGGGGCCGCCACAGAGAAGGCTGTTCTCCTGGGTCCTGCCAGGATGACATTGTTTTGTCGATGGGACCCGAAGATGGCCAATTCTGTGGGACCGAACCGGTCACTGAGATTCATGCAGCAGAAGGTGGTCCCAGAGATATTCTGGTTTGATGCCATGAAGATGGATGATCTCTGGCGGGCCCGGGACAGGGGTTTATCCTCTGTCCTGGTGCTTCTTGACCTCTCAGCGGCTTTCAATACCATCGATCATGGTATCCTTCTGTGCCAATTGGAGGGGTTTGGAGTGGGAGGCACCATTTTACGGTGGTTCTCCTCTTACCTCTCTGGTTGGTTGCAGTCAGTGTTAGTGGGGGGGCAGAGGTCGACGGGTTGTAGGGTTCCTCATGGGTCAGTTTTGTCCCCTCTGCTGTTTAATATCTACATGAAACCGCTGGGTGATATCATCCAAGGGCATGGGACGAGTTACCATCAGTACGCTGACGACACTCAGCTGTACATCTCCACCCCATGTCCACTCAGCGAAGCAGTGGAAGTAATGTGCCGGTGTCTGGAGGCTGTCAGGGTCTGGATGGGTGTCAACAGGCTCAAACTCAATCCAGACAAGACGGAGTGGCTGTGGGTACTGCCTCCCAAGGACATGTCCATCTGTCTGTCCATTACCCTGGGGGGGAATTATTGACTCCCTCAGAGAGGGTTCGCAACTTGGGCATCCTCCTCGATCCACAGCTAACTTTAGAACACCATCTTTCAGCTGTGGCGAGGGGAGCATTTTTCTGGGTTCACCTGGTGCACCAGTTGTGGCCCTATTTGGACAGGGAGTCTTTGCTCACGGTTACTCATGCCCTTATCACCTTGAGGTTTGACTACTGCAATGCTCTCTACATGGGGCTACCTTTGAAGACTGTTCGGAAACTTCAACTTGTCCAAAATGCAGCCACACAAGCAGTCTTGGGCCTTCCAAGAAATGCCCATATCTCACCATCACTTCATGGACTGCATTGGATACCGATCAGTTTCCAGGCACAATTCAAAGTGTTGGCTATGACCTATAAAGCCCTACATGGCACAGGACCAGATTATCTCCGAGACCGCCTCCTGCCGCATGAATCCCAGTGACCGGTGAGGTCACACAGAGTTGGCCTCCTTAGGGTCCTGTCAACCAAACAATGTTGGCTGGCAGGACCTAGGGGAAGAGGCTTCTCTGTGGGAGCCCCAACCCTCTGGAATCAGCTCCCCCCAGAGATTTGCACGGCCCCCACCCTCCTTGCCTTCTGAAAGAGCTTAAAAACTCATCTTTGCCGCAAAGCTTGGGACTTTTAGATCTTCCCCCTGACCACTGAATGCTTAAGTATGATTGTTAAATATTTGGTCGATAAGTTTTTCTTTTAATTGCTTTTAAATTGTAGTATTAAGTGGATTTACACTATTGTCCTGTTTTTATATATGTTGTGAGCCGCCCCGAGTCCTCGGAGAGGGGCAGCATACAAATCCAATTAAATAAATAAATAAGATACTGTGAGCTGAGTGATTTATGGATTGTTTTAAAGACACTTTTAATGAATTTTTGGACTCCGGCCTGAGATGGGTTAAAAAGAAGGGAAGAAAACTAAAATTACATATAATAATTTACTAGTTATAGAAATAAGAAATATAAGACCATTAATGTAATAATATGTTTAAGGTATATATTGAAATAGAGGATTCGAATTAGCTGAATTATTGTATTACTGATTAAAATAAGGCGGTAAGAAATATAACAAGTGTATATATAGAAATCAATAATCAGAACAAACCTTTTCCTTACTGACTGTATTTGCCATAACAACAAAAAAACAATAACCACAAAAGGAATGTGTTTAATGGAGCGATATATCTTAATTTTTATATTCTTTTTTCTTTTGTTTTGTAGATGTATTTATATTAATATACTGTATGTTTGTATAGTTTTGTATGTTTTTCTATTCTTTGTGTATTGTTTTCTCTTAATGTTCAAATTTCAATAAAGCTATTTTTTTAAAAAAAATTAAAAGTAAAAAAAAGAACAAAAAAAGAAAACTGTAATCGTCTTCTCTCGGATTCTTGACAAGATGTTGTGAGTTGAGTGATTTATGGATTGTTTTAAAGGCACTTTTAATGAATTTTTGGGCTCCAGTCTGAGACGGTGTTTATGTGCCAGTCATTGGTCATAGAATGCTGCCTAGAATGGACTAAAACCCCTTTTTACATTTAACCATTTACGCTATGAACTGCTTGAACAATATACTACAATTTTAATATATTCTGGCTGTGTGTGTGGGGGGGGGGGGGAGAGTTAATTTCTGATGGCTTTTCGCCTAGATAGAACAATCAATACTTATACTACTATAAAAAATTCCTTCTAAAACCTTTACTGAACTGCTTGAGAATGCTCCTAAGTGACTTTATTTGTTACATCTCTCTTTCTGCCAGTTGTAGAATTTATTCCACACTTTGTAGAAATTAGACTCCTCTTTTCCTTTCAATTTCCTTGTTAGCATGTCCATTTCCACACAGTCCATTATTTTTTTATTACAGTTTCTTCATTAGGTATCTTTTTCCCCCAATGCCTGTGCATAAGTGATTCTAGCTGTTGTCAAAGTATGAATAATAAGATATTGTGCTTTTATAGTCCTTTTTGAAAAATGCCTAATAAAAAGATATAGTGGTTAAAGCATCAAATAGGAATCTCAAATTCTAGTTCTGCCTCAAACATGAAAGCCCACTGGGTCAATGTGGGCTAGTCATTCTCACAGGACTGTTGTAGGAGACGTAGAAAGAGGAATAAGTATTCTGTATATGTCACACTTTTGGTTCCTTATAAAGTGATAAAGTGGGATGAAACAATTCAAATAAACAAAAATATATGGTCACAAAGTTAGATTAAATTCATTTATTCTTATTTACATATGTTGAAAAAGGAAAAGAAAGAGTAAAATGGACTCCTTATGTACTATGCAAATTTCTTGTAAATTCTAACCATGAGTGGAGGTTTTTTAGTACATCAAGGTCTCCAACCATTTTTTCTAACCTTTCCTATTTGCAGCTATACAAGCCCAATAAATATTGGATTCATGCAAGTTTCTTCTAAAGCAACTTATCTTCCTCACAGAGAAAAAAATCTGCAGTCATAGTACTCCTTATATATTACTCAAGGCTTCAAGATCTTTGTTCAGCTCACTTCAAGATCTTTGTTCAGCTCACTGCAGAAAAAATTTACAAATCTGATTTAGGGCTGTGATTTCAGTTCCCTCAGAGTACTCCCCTGTCTTTGAATGTCTTCACTCGTCTTATTTTCTTCTAATGGTCTATCCCAGTGATGGCAAACCTTTTTTCCTTGGGTGCCGAAAGAGTGTGGGCGCACTCGATCGCGCATGCCCAAGTGCCCACAGTCATAATTCAATGCCTGGGAAGGGCAAAAACAGCTTCCCCCATCCCCCCAGAAGCCCTCTTCTGGTGGGCCCAGCAGGCTCGTGTTTTGCCCTCTCCAGGCTCCAAAGTCTTCTCTGGAGCTGGTGGAGGGTAAAAACACCCTCCCCCATCCTCCCGGAGGCTCTCTGAAAGCCAAAAATGCCCTCCGGATCCTCTATGTGAGCTAAAAATCAGCTGGCCGGCACACTGGAATTGAAATAGGACAACAGCTCATGTGCCAGCAGATATAACTCTGCATGCCATCTGTGGCACCTGTGCCATAGATTCGCCATTACTGGTCTACCCTCTCTTTGTGTTTGCTGCTTCTTATGTTCTATTGCCCTCCACAGCAAATCTGTTGTGGATAAGCGGGTTAGTTATTCAATACAAATGTCCTCCTTTGGAACAAATATTTTTGTATAGATTTTTAAGTGAAAAAATATATAGAAAAGAATCAGACCATGTTTGGAATGGGAGGAAGATGAGATTGCTCTTTCCAAAATATATAAGATCGCTATTTAAAAAACCCCCGACAGGCCCTTTCAAGAACTTAGACTTTCACCTTTTGCTGATATGAGATTAACTTTTCCCAGTAAGGTAACTCAGCACAAGATATCACAGATTATTTTATTACAGGCATTCACACAATAACTCAAGGCTTGATTTCATGGCTTTCATGCTGTGTGCTAGTTTTGTGAGTCTTCCTTTCTTGTGGGAGGAATTTTGATTAAATTAAGTTTCAAAAGTTCGCCCTTCAACTCTTCGTATTTTTTTAATTATTAGAGTGCTTTTCAGAACAATATGAGACATGTTGCTGAGTGGGTGTGGGAATACAAAAGGGAGAAAATGACAAAAATCAAGCCCTTTCATCAATGGCCTCTCATCATGCATCTGGGGATGGAATAAGCCATTCTTGTGACAGAAATTATAATTATGCTGCTCTCTTATATCCAATTTATGATCCAATTTATGCTGCTCTCTTACATCCAAAACCTTCACCCTATTCTTTTTTCATTAGGATGGCCAACCGGAAATGACAATGATCCAACACTGCCTGATCTCCATGTAAGGAAGAATTTTCCAGAGACTTGGCTTTGGCAGGAAATAATGATAAGGTATAAGATTGTGTGAAGATGGCTTTCTTTATTTTCCCTTACAGATAATCTTTAATGTTTATGGATAGTTCTACTAAAAGTGGAATGAAGACCTGGTAAACAGAAAAATTCTTAATTGTGTAACTTTATAGTAAAGGCATAGTATGGGTTCCTTCTGCTTTGGATTGGTTCTGTAGCAGGAACTTCCCCTTCTCGCTGAACCAGCAGCAATGGTCGGCTGAACATTTCCCCAGACTGGCTCTCTTGGCAGTGCCATAAGCGCCACCATCCTGTTTTTCACTTCTGTGTGTGCACGCAGAAGCTGTGTTTTTAATACTGTGCGTGCATCTGTGCAGCGCATGAGGAAGTGAACCAGCAGTGAGGTAAGTCCAAACCCACCCCTGCCCCTGTTTTTCTCTCACATACAGTGACCTCAGGGTCCATTTTTCTGCTGTTTCTCTGACTTCTTTTTGTACCATATCCATCATTGGATAATGGCAATCATGTTGGCAATCCTATTTTTATTGTCAGCTGCATGAAAAAGTGACACTGAGTTTTGTCCATAGTTATAAGGAATCAAAGCTAACTTGAAGGCAATCATACAGATTGTATGTGGCAAACAATAAAGTGTGTAAGAAAAAAAATGTCTAAACATGTAACAGGTGGGGAACTCATCAGATTTGCTGTTGACACCAAACTGGCAGGAATAATCAACTCTCCAGAAGAGGCTCAAGATACAGAAAGATCTTGACAGACTTGAACATTGGATGTTAACTAACAAAATGAAATTCAATGGCAAAAAAAGTAAGGTTCTACATTTAGGCAAAACCCCCGAAATGCACAGGTATAGTATATGTGGCACCTTGCGCAACAGTAGTAACTGTGAGAAGGATCTTGGACAACCATTTACATGTAGATATGAGCCAGCAGTGTGCAACAGCTGCCAAAAAAAGCCAACACAGGCTGCATTAACAGAGGGATGGAATCAAGATCACGTGAAGTATTAATACCACTGCCTTGATAAGACCACACTTGGAATACGGCATTCAGTTTTGGTTGCCACAATGTAAAAAGGATATTGAGACTCTAGAAAAAGTGCAGAGAAGAGCAACAAAGATGATTAGGGGACTGGAGGCTAAAACATATAAAGAAAGGTTGCAGGAACTGCGTATGTCTAGTTAATGAATAGGATTAGGAGACACATGATAGCAGTGTTCCAATATCTCAGGGATTGCCACAAAGAAGAGGGAGTCAGACTATTCTCCAAATCACCTGAGGGTAGAACAAGAAGCAATGGGTTGAAATGAATCAAGGAAAGAAGCAACTTAGAACTAAGGAGAAGTTTCCTGATAGAACAATTGATCAATGGAATGGCTTGCCTACAGAAGTTGTGAATGCTCCAACACTGGATGTTTTAAGAAGATGTTGGATAACCATTTGTCTGAAGTGGTATAGGGTTTCCTGCCTAAGCAGAGGGTTGGATAGAAGATCTCGAAAGTCTCTTCCAACTCTTGTTGTTGTGTTATAGATACTTGCTCAAACATGTATCCAAAAGGAGATCCTTAGATTGCAATACACTTTGTAAAATGAACATTTAGAATCAAGTGTTTCCGTGTCTTGTAATGTTTTCAACTCTCCAAATCATATATATGTGTCAGTTACCTTCATGCCAGGAAACCATGAGGCTGGTTCAAATTCCTTACTATAGCTGTAAAAAAAAATAACTTAATTAAACAAAACAAGATTTCTATACCATGAAAGTCACTCTAGATTTGCTGTCTCTTTTATTTTGCATTTTCTCATTTTTAGCTCTACTGAAGCAACAATAAATGTTACTGTTCCTGATACCATTACATCCTGGGTAGCCAGCGCATTTATAATATCTGAAAATCTTGGATTCGGTGTGATGAAAATACCCATTGAGGTAATAAATATTTAAGATAATTCTGCACATTTGCTGGGAAAATAAGAATTTAGAAACCCTTGTTGAAGTTCATATTTAGTAGCATGGCTTCTGTTCAATAGTTCTTTAAAGTCTCTTAGTCATTAATTTGTTTTTTTCAAAAAATAATTCAATACAATTTATCAACATTTTATATCAGGATAGTTTATGTTAATGCCATGAAAAACAAACCCAAATGAAACTGAACATACAGTATTAGTTATTTATAATATAGCAGCCTTAAAATAAGGTAATTATCAGATGTTATATTTTAGCATAAGATACAGTATGTAGAAGCTGGGCCATTTCAAACATCTTTCCAATAGTTCCAATAGTCCAATAGATTAATTTGCATGTGCCAAGGACCTGGAGGACACAGTCACAATAGAGAAAATTTTCTAAGTGAAGTTCAATCATATTGAAGTAATGAGAGCATCAGTCATATATCAATAGCATTGGGTAGTTGTGCATAATGACTCTTCTGCTTCTTATAGAGATTATGGACTTTGAGCAAAGAGTGAAAAGATGCTAGTTGATTGAATGTAACATTGTTTTCAGTACATTGATGGATTTATTTTGTTGGATTTTTCAAACCCCACTTCCTTAGGAATTTGTCCCAACATATTGTAGCTCAGCAAACTCTGTCAATCTCTACTGAAATTGTACAGATGGTGGAACCAGCTGAGGGGGACACAGCAAATTGTTGAGAAGAGCTTTTGGTATGTTGTGTAGAAGTCTAACTAGTAAAGCAACTACAACATTATAAGAGATGAGCAGACTGTAGAGGGCAGTCCAACATAAGAAAAAGGGTAAATAAACCAAAGGATTTTCACAGTACTGTAGTTATCTTTTTGTTGCCTTAAAAATAGAGAAGGCTTCCTGTTCTCTATAAGATCTGCAATATTTTAATATTCTTGGCTCATCCTCCAGGGAATAGTATGGACTTAGTGATGTGAGGCTTTCACTTGGATTCTTTTAAGATAAGAATTTTAATTTAAAAGTATGGAATTAATATAATAAACGACATTCAGTGTGAATCTTAGATTTTACTAAAGCAAAAAGGTTGTTTGGATCCAGATCTTGGAATTTGCAGCTATTCTTACACATGTAATAAAAAATATTTAGAGCCATCCTCTCATTCAACATTTTGGATTCAGAAAAGTTTATTTCAGGATTAGATACAAAATACCATTAATATTTATTTAATGTATATTTGTAGATGTTGTTTTAATGAGGCACTTTCAGGCTTTATCAAAGGACATGCTTGGCTGCACATGCTTACAGTTGAACAGTCTTGTTATACATTCAAAACCAGAGTTTCACTCTGGTTTTCTCAGTGACTGATTTCACCACTGTGCATTATATTCAGATATTTGCTTATGGTTACACCATGTTACATATTAATGGGCATGAAAAATATTTGTATAGAAACTGAGTGTTTCACAAGCTTTATGGGTATAGCACTCAGTTTTAACTTGGGTAAATTATTAACATGAATTACTTTTGTGTGGCTTAATTTTGTTTTGCTATAATCTAGTCCATCCCATTTATTTTCCTGCTGAGTTTCCTTGTAGAACTTTCTCTCTCAAAATCTCAGAGAGTCTGATAGTAACTTTTAATCAGATGCACAGACTGCCTTTACCTGATGGAGGATTTAAATATGTAAAGTTAAGGCAGGAGAACGAAGGTGTAATGCAGAGGAAGACTACACTGTGAATATAGTATGAGTCATAAGTTTTAATCAAGGGTTAAATATACAGAGGGGCTTCCCACTTTGAACTTCATCTCCCTTTACATTCACCACTCTCTGCTAGCCACTTGACTATCTTCTTTATGAATACAAAACCAGTCCAAATGCTAATTGGAACTTTGGAAATATGTGGGAAATCATTCTTTAATTTCTGTTCATGACTAAGATCTCACAAATCACATTATTTTTTCAGATTTTGGCATGAGGAAAAAATGAGCAATATAAGAGATGGGTTGTAAGCACCATGACCTCACTTAGAGTCAGGGGTGGGCTACTGCCCAGACCGGGGCGGGGGGGAGCGCAGTGGGGTACCAAAAATGGAGCTCCACCCCAGAGCACCCAATTTGAACTGAAAGATGTTGAAAGGAAATGTAACACGGAGCACTAACTTATCATAATCATTACCAGCGGTTTCTGCTTCTCTTGGTTCTTCCTATTTTCGATGTCTGAAAATTGAGAATTTGAAGCAAGCTTCTCTATCTCTTAATTAATTTATTGGGGATGCATACTTCAAAAGCATGCCAAATATATGTAATCTCTTTATCTTTTTAGGTAACAATGTAAAGCTAGGAAATACTTTACAATCCTTTTGTCAGAAGTTTCCATTTTTTTCAGGGAGATTTTCAAAAGCAAGAAAGTGCGATTTTCAAATCTCTAATTCTTAATAATGTATAACTTTTGTTTTTCAGTTAGAAGTCTTCCAGCCTTTTTTTGTTTCCTTAAATCTTCCTCCTAGTATCATAAGAGGAGAACAATTTATATTGGAAGTAAACATCTTCAATTATTTGAAAGAAAGGACTAAGGTAAATAAACAAATGATATGTATGTTGTTGTTGAGTGGGTATGACTTATTTTTAATAATGGGGATTTTTAGATAGTGGGTTCTATATTAATTGGATTGGATTTGTATTGCATTTTTCTTTTTATATGTTGTGAGCTGCCCCGAGTCCTTGGAGAGGGGCGGCTTATAAATCCAATAAAAAAATAAATGTTGAAATTTTGTGTTATATATACTTTTTATTGCATTTTCTTTGCTATTACCACTTTAGATTAATTTTACTTTGATTGATTTTTTTTAAATAAAGTAAGCATTATTAAGTATTGTTATCCCACTAGTTTAAAAGAAATTACGAACATAGTTATGCATATATTACGATTTTGCATCAATGTAAGGATTCAGTTTGCAGGCAGATATGGAAAACAGTTTGGTTTGACTCATAGGCCAAGCAGTTCAAGTACTCCTCCTCATCAGATGCTTGACTTGAGAAGTTGGGAGTAAAGATCCAAATGGGTGGGTTGATAACAAGGGCCAGTTTTGCTTCTGCTCTTCTGAAAGTACTAAAGACAATAAAATCCTTCTAAGATAAGCAGAACTAAAGATGAGCACAGAGACATGTGAACAAAGCAAGTCCCCTTCCCCAAACATTACAGCTTGAGAGTTAAACCAGAAAAACTGTTCCTTTGTAATTATTAATCATTCCGATCCCCACTCTGCTATTCACTTGGGCATTTTTCTTCTAGTGAACAATACAATTACCGTAAGTTCTATCTTATCTCAAAATGTCGAATTACAACTGAACCTTTAGTGAGGCTCAAGTTGCTTTGGTCATTTCATGCTACAACGCTGTGGCCAAGCCCAGGTGATTTTGTGCATATCCTTTATATCTATCAGTGATTTGTTAGGAGCATTTTTATGTTCTATCAAGTTTAGGAACTTCCAGATGTGTATATGAGTGTGTGTGTCTGTACACACATGTATGTATGTATGTATTTGATATTTGTTTCCAGAAGGAGTTTTCCTCTGATATCTTGTTTTATTTCTCTCTTTTCAAAAGATGTTTTTCAGTCTTGTGTTCATTCCCCTAGCTCCAGTACTGCATTATAGTATTAACAATTGGTGCTAGTAGCCCAAAATATTAACTAACCACTTCTGTTTTGTAGGTAACAGTTATCCTTGATACAAGTGATAGCTTTGAAATTTTTGTTCTCTCTAATAATAAAAATGCCATTGGAAACCAGCGTACAGTTTGGATACCAAGTGAAGATGGGAAGACTGTCTTCTTTCCGATTAAGCCAAAACAGATTGGAGAAATTTCCATCAGAGTGACAGCAAGATCACCCATTGCTTCTGATGCTATTCTGCAGAAACTATTAGTGAAGGTAATTTAAAGGAGCCATATTTCAAGAATCTTTTTCTAGGACAGATGAGAAGCTTTTACCCAAGTCCCATTTTGATCATTTTTTAAAAACACCTATGGATCATTCAAAAAGAAGTCAGAAAATCTCACAATAAAATACTGAACAAGATGAGGTTGGAGATGTCTTGAAGTTGAAGGGTGAGGTAGGGCCTAATAAGCCAGATTCTCAGTTTTTAGATTTAGAAATTGACCGCCCAAATCCCAGTGTCTGGTCAGGTCCCACAGAGTTGGCCTCCTCAGGATCCCATCAGCCAGACAATGTGGGCTGGCGAGACCTAGAGGAAGAGCCTTCTCTGTGGAGGGCCCGGCCCTCTGGAATCAGCTCCCCTCACATTGCCCCCACCCTCCTTGCCTTTCGAAAAAGCTTAAAGACTCATCTTTGTCGCCAGGCCTGGGGTTACTAGATCTTTCCCCCTGACCAATGAGTGTTTTTTAGTGTGTTTCATGGGTGAATGATAATTAATGTTTTAAATTATATTAGGACTTTTACGGTTTTTAATTGTATTAATTGGATTTATATGTATTATTATGTTTTTTATATATGTTGTGAGCTGCCCCGAGTCCTTGGAGAGGGACAGCATACAAATCCAATCAATCAATCAATCAATCAATCAATCAATCAATCAATCTATCTATCTATCTATCTATCTATCTATCTATCTATCTATCTATCTATATATATATATATATATGTCAAATGTTTTTTTAGCTGGAATTTTAAAATTAAGGGAGACTAGGATGGTCCCATTTCGGCCTTGAAATATACGTTCCTTGAAATATATCAGGGTGATCCGACATAAAAACACACACACACACACACACACACACACACACACACACACACACACACACATATATATATATATATATATATATATATATATATTGATTGATTGATTGATTGATATATGTGTGTTTTAAAAACACACACACACACACACACACACACACACACACACACACATATATATATATATATATATATATATATATATATAAAATAAGTAAGGCAGGTTTTCTGGTTTGCCAAATGAGATGATGGCAGACCAGTGATGGGTTGCTACCAGTTCACTCTGGATTGGGTGAACCGGTGGTGGCGGGTGGCTCCACCTACTTACCCCGATGTCTCTATGCATGTGTGCACACACTCCCAATAGCAAACTGGCATTGAAGGTAATTGAAATCCACTACTATGGCAGAAATATTGAAATCTATAGTGCCATTTCCTAATACAGACCGTGAGTGACTGGCTGATGGGATCCTGAGGAGGCCAACTCTGTGGGATCTGACCAGACGCTGGGATCCGTGCGGTCAATTTACTATAAACTTAATAAACACTTATATATAATAAGTGTTAATAAACTTAATAAACACTTATATATAATAAGATTCAGTTATGATATCTTTCAAGCTTCTGAAACAGGAGCGTATGAAAAAATGCTTACTTTTGCAATATTTTTCATTTGCTTGAGTATGGTTCTCAGTGCTCCTTCAGAAATTGTTGAACTGTACCTTTTAATAGACAGAATGAAAAGGGATGAAAGAATTGAAACTGTTAAATTACAGGGACATTAATTTGTGTGTTGGCTTGCTGTGTTTGGAGTATACAGTATTCTCCCTTCCTGAAAGTCACTCAAAAAACAAAGCTTTTCCCTCACAAAATGTGTACTGCATGAAATGTTGTGCTGGTTACTGGCTCAACTTAGCTTCAAAAACAGCCTGGAGAAATTCATAGAAGAATGAGAATCAATGGCTAATATAGCTAGACCTTGACTTACAACTATTTGTTTAATGATTATTTGAAGTTACAATGCCCTAAAAAAAGTGACTTGCAACCTTCCTAGAGCCTACACCCCTTGTAGCATCTCAATGGACATGTGATCAAAATTCTGATTCTTGAACATAAATAATTATTGTTTTAATGTGTAATACTTGTTTATTTTTAATAGGCTGAAGGATTAGAACAAACGTATTCAGAGACGGTTCTTTTGGATTTATCCGAAAGAACTTATCTTACAGAGATTTTGAATTTCAATTTCCCCTCTGATGTAGTTCCTGGCAGTGAAAGAGTGCAAGTTATAGTTACTGGTAAGTGTAATTGTATTTCCTCGGAATACAGTTTTAGCTGTTTCTAATTGCTGGGTAAATTATGTTAGTTATTTAATTATTTAATTACTATTGTTATTTTAGAATTGTGTGTGTGTGTATGTACAGCCATACTATATATACTCAAAAAAATAAAGGGAACACTCAAACAACACATCCTAGATCTGAATGAATGAAATATTCTCATTGAATACTTTGTTCTTTACAAAGTTGAATGTGCACGACAGCATGTGAAATTGATTGTCAATTGATTGCTGGATCAGGCCAAAGGCCATCGAGTCCAGCATTCTGTGTCACACAGTAGCCCACCAATTGTCCATGGGGATCTTGAGCAGAAAGAGAAGGCAAAACCCTCCCTTTCCCTTGACCCCCAACAAGTGGTACTCAAGGGAATCCTGCCTGCCTCAACCAATATAGAGGCAGCACTTGGACATCCGTTTCAATAACCATCTATATGCTTGGCATCCATGAATCTGTCTAATCCTGCCTTGAAGCTATCAAGGCTGACAGCTGTCACGACCTCTTCTGGAAGTGAATTCCATAAACCAACGACCCTCTGGTTGAAGAAATATTTCCCTTGATTTCTCCTCACTTTCTTACCTGTGAGCTTTAGGGAGTGCTTCCTTGTCCTAGTATTGTGTGATAGAGAAAACATTTTTTCTCTATCCACCTTTTCTATCCCATGCATGATTTTATACACTTCGATCAAGTCACTCCTTAAATGCCATCTTTCAAGGCTGAAGAGACCAAGGCATTGCAACCTGGTATCATAAGGGAGGTGCTCCATTTCCTTTATCATTCTGCTTGCCCTTTTTTGCTTCCTAATTAAACAGTTTGATTTCACAGAAGTTTGATTTACTTGGATTTACATTCTGTTGTTTAAGTGTTCCCTTTTTTTGAGCAATGTATCTTTATCTGATGAATGCTCTCTACATGGGGTTACCTCTGAAGAGTGTTCGGAGACTGCAATTGATCCAAAATGCAGCCGTGTGAACTATCATGGGCCTTCCCAGATATGCCCATGTTTCGCCACCGCTCCGTGAGCTGCATTGGTTGCCAGCTATTCTTCAAACACAATTCAAAGTGTTGGTGTTGACCTTTAAAGCCCTACATGACTTAGGACCTGATTACCTACGGGACCCTCTATTGCCTCATGTATCCCATCGACCGGTTAGGGCCCACAGGGTTGGTCTTCTTCAGGTCCAGTCAGCCGGACAATGCCAGCTGGCGGGCCCTAGGGGAACAGCCTTCTCTGTGGTTGCCCCTGCCCTCTGGAATTAACTCCCCCCGGAGATCCGTACTATTCCCACTCTCCCAGCCTTTCGGAAGAGCTTAAAAACACATCTATGCCAGCAGATGTGGGGCTGTTGAACTTGGTCACTTTGCGCCAGCCCATATCATTGTTTGAGATATGACAGAGTTGTATGAAATGGGCATATCTGTGATATGTTTTAAGTCAAGGGGTTTTTATAGTGAAGTTTTATCTAATCTTTCATAGTTGAATGTCAATACCATACCTGACGAGACGGAGTGGCTATGGGTTTTGCCTCCCAAGGACAATTCCATCTGTCCATCCATCACCCTTCGCCTGGTGCACCAGTTGCGGCCCTATTTGGACAGGGAGTCATTGCTCACAGTTGCTCATGCCCTCATCACCTCGAGGTTCGACTACTGCAATGTTCTCTACATGGGGCTACTTTTGAAGAGTGTTCGGAAACTTCAGATCATGTAGAGTGTGGCTGCGAGAGCTATCATGGGCATTCCCAGATATGCCCATGTTGCCGATCAGTTTCCGGTCACAATTCAAAGTGTTGGTTATGACCTATAAAGCCCTATGTGGCATCAGACCAGAATACCTCCGGGACTGCCTGCCGCCGCACAAATCCCAGCGACCGATTAGGTCCCACAGAGTTGGCCTTCTCCGGGTCCCATTGATGAAACAATGCCGTCTGGCGGGACCCAGGGAAAGAGCCTTCTCTGTGGCGGCCCCGGCCCTCTAGAATCAGCTCCCCCCGGAGATTAGGACTGCCCCACCCTCCTTGTCTTTTGCAAACTTTTGCAAACTCATCTATGTCGCCAGGCATGGAGGAATTGATATATCCTCAGCTGCCTTGACTTTATGCATGGTGTGTATAACTGTATGACTGTTTTTTAATAGGGGTTTTTAAAAACTGTTTTAACATTGGATTGTATATGATGTTTTATTTGTTGTGAGCTGCTCCAAGTCCTCGGAGAAGGGCGGCATACAAATCTAATAAATTATTATTATTATAATGGAGGATCCCTATATTACCCTAGACCAGTGATGGCAAATCTTTTTCAGTCCCAGTGCCAAAAGCGTATGCGTGCATGTGATAGCATGCGTGCATGTGTCAACATCCATAATACATTTTATAATATTTTAATTAATTGGATTAATGTATTGGATTGTCTTTTCACTTGTTGTGAGCCGCCCCGAGTTTTCGGAGAGGGGCGGCATACAAATCCAAATAATAAATAAATAAAATAAATAAAATAAATGCCCTGCGCATGTGCACAAACCTCCCCCTCCATGCTGCACACAAGCCTCACTGGAGCCTCCTGACTTCCAGTAGGCCTATTGGGCTGCTTTTCACTGTCCCCAGGGTTCAGGAAAGCCTCTTGAAGCCTGGGGACAGTGAATATTTTAATTAAATATTTTATATAGAATGTTTTAATCCCCCCTTGACTTTGTTTACATGTTTACTTGTTGTTACTGTTGCCCCTTCCATCACTGACTTGCAAATTTTATCTTTCAGGTGACAAACTTAGTTCCTCCATCAGTGGTTTGGACTCACTGATCAAGATGCCTTATGGTTGTGGGGAACAAAACATGATTAGTTTTGCACCTAATATCTATATTCTGGATTATTTGAGTAAAACAGGCAACCTCCAAGCCCAATTTAAATCAAGCGTCGTGTCATTTATGAGAGAAGGTAGGAATATGTTTGGGTAACAAACATACAATTCAACGCGCGTTCCTTTGAAAGCATTAAGACCAGCTGTTCATTCTTGAAGGAGGTTTTGTTTAAGAGAAGCTGTAACACTATCTTGGCATAAATAATAACATTAGGAAGCTGATGTCCCTGGACTACTTAGTTGCCTTTTGAATACAACTGGCCCATTTTAAATTTCAGTTTAAATTAGTTTAAACTTGGTAATATCATACCAGGAATAACTATATTTAGACTGACTTCCCAAATCAGTCTCCAGCAAAGATAGAACAAAAGCTACCAGCCACAGAAACAGTTTTGTTTGCTTTGTTTAACTCCATGGGTTTCATTTCGCCTGACATTTGAACTTTAGCTACTCCAAAGTTGCACAGTTACTTTCAAAAACGATGAACATCTGTTTTTTAAAAAAACTCTTTGAAGTCTGCAAGCAGTCTGTCACTCCCTGTAGATTGATTGATTTTGCCTTGGTTTTGTTGAAATTCTCCAAACATAGTTTTATTAAAGTTATTTAAAATGAGTCATAATAGTATGCTAAATTGAAATTTAGTAATTATTGTTTCACTTAAACATTACCTGTTTTGGGATTTAATATTCTTTGAAAACATTCAAATAATACATGTTCTTTGGATTCTTTTCTAGACAAAACAAAAACTGCATTTAATGCTAAAAACAAGTATTAATCTTTGCATTGTTTGGTCGCGTTGATGGATGATGTCTGGCGGGCCCAGGACAGGGGCTTGTCCTCTGTCCTGGTGCTCCTTGACCTCTCAGCAGCTTTCGATACCATCGACCATGGTATCCTTCTGCACCGGCTGGAGGGGTTGGGAGTGGGAGGCACTGTTCTCCAGTGGTTCTCCTCCTACCTCTCCGGTTGGTCGCAGTCGGTGTTAGTGGAGACCTCTAGGTCTCTCCCTTGTGGGGTGCCTCAGGGGTCGGTCCTCTCCCCCCTGCTATTTAATATCTACATGAAACCGCTGGGCGAGATCATCCATGGACATGGGGTGAGGTATCATCAATACGCCGATGATACCCAGTTATACATCTCCACCCCATGTCCAGTCAAAGAAAGAAGTGGAAGTGATGTGCCGGTGCCTGGAGGCTGTTGGGGCCTGGATGGGTGTCAACAAACTCAAACTCAATCCAGATAAGACGGAGTGGCTGTGGGTCTTGCCTCCCAAGGACAATTCTATCTATCCATCCATTACCCTGGGGGGGGGGAATTATTGACCCCCTCAGAGAGGGTCCGCAACTTGGGCGTCCTCCTCGATCCACAGCTCACATTAGAGAAACATCTTTCAGCTGTGGCGAGGGGGGCGTTTGCCCAGGTTCGCCTGGTGCGTCAGTTGCGGCCCTATTTGGACCGGGAGTCATTGCTCAGAGTCACTCAAGCCCTCATCACATCGATGTTCAACTACTGTAATGCTCTCTACATGGGGCTACCTTTGAAAAGTGTTCGGAAACATCAGATCGTGCAGAATGCAGCTGCGAGAGCAATTATGGGCTTCTCTAAGTATGCCCATATCACTCCAACACTCCGCAGTCTGCATTGGTTGCCGATCAGTTTCCGGTCACAATTCAAAGTGTTGGTTATGACCTATAAAGCCCTTCATGGCACTGAACCAGAATATCTCCGGGACCGCCTTCTGCCGCACAAATCCCAGTGACCAGTTGTTTTTTATGAATTTTTTAGCTTAACATTGTAATTGGATTGGTGGGTATTGGATTTGTTATTATGTATTGTTTTTACTTTGTTGTGAGCCGCCCCGAGTTTGCGGAAAGGGGTGGCATATAAATCCAATAAATCTAATCTAATCTAATCTAATAATAGTAATAGCTTTTGTTATTATTGGTGTAGTAGTAGTCTTTAATTGTTTTATATTTCTATTTAAGGCTGATACTTAATTGTGAATTATGTGTATACAATACAGTAGTGGACAATTAATATAGCTTAAATTTTATATCATATACCCACATTCCTGAGAAGGTTTTGCTAAGATTAGACCAACATCTGACAGCTGTAGCTAGAGGGATCTTTGCACAGGTTCGCCTAGTGCACCAATTGCGACCCTACTATGAGTCATAGTTACTCATGCCCTTGTCACCTCACAGTTAGATTATTGCAACACACTCTACATGTACTATGAAGAGTGTTTGGAGACTACGTTGGTCTAGGATGCAGCCGTGTGAGCTGTTGTCGGTGCACCAAGTTACACCTATACCACATTATCTTTAAAACCCTACATGGCTTAGGGCTAGACTATCCTCAAGAACGCTTCTACCACATAGCTCCCAGCAATCACAGAGTTGGTCCTCTCTGGGTCCTGTTACTAAACAGTGTCAGCTGGCAGGTCCGTGGGGGAAGGCCTTTGAGATTTGGCCATAAATGTTGTTTTATGGTTTTAACTGTTGGATTTAACTGTTTTAACTGTTGGATGTGCTGGTGCCTGGAGGCTGTTGGGGTCTGGATGGATGTCAACAGACTCAAATTCAATCCTGATAAGATGGAGTGGCTGTGGGTTTTGCCTCCCAAGGACAATTCCATCTATCTGTCCATCACCCTGGGGGGGGATTATTGACCCCCTCAGAGAGGGTCCACAACTTGGGCGTCCTCCTCGATCCACAGCTTACATTAGAGCACCATCTTTCAGCTGTGGTGAAGGGGGCGTTTGCCCAGGTTCGACTGGTGCACCAGTTGCGGCCCTATCTGGACCAGGACTCACTGCTCACAGTCACTCATGCCTTCATCACCTCGAGGTTCAACTACTGTAAAGTTCTCTCTACATGGGGCTACTTTTGAAAAGTGTTCGGAAACTTCAGATCATGCAAAATGCAGCTGCGAGAGCAATCATGGGCTTCCCCAGGTATGCCCATGTCACACCAACACTCCGCAGTCTGCATTGGTTGCTGATCAGTTTCCGGTCACAATTGAAAGTGTTGGTTATGACCTATAAAGCCCTTCATGGCATTAGACCAGAATATCTCCGAGACCGCCTTCTGCCGCACAAATCCCAGTGACCAGTTAGGTCCCACAGAGTTGGCCTTCTCTGGGTCCCATCAACTAAACAATGTCGTTTGGCAGGACCCAGGGGAAGAGCCTTCTCTGTGGTGGCCCTGACCCTCTGGAACCAGCTCCCCCTGGAGATTAGGATTGCCCCCACCCTCCTTGCCTTTCACAAACTTCTTAAAACTCACCTCTGCTGTCAAGCATGGGGGAATTGAGACATTTCCCCCTGGCTTATATAGTTTTATGTATGGTATGCTTGCATTGAATGGTTTTAAATTAATGGGTTTTTTAGATACTTTTTAAATATTAGATTTGTTTATTATATACTGTTTTATTATTGTTGTGAACTGCCCCGAGTCTATGGAGAGGGGCGGCATACAAATCTAATAAATAATAATAATAATAATAATAATAATAATAATAATAATAATAATTGTTTTTAAACTGTTTTTAGAGGTCTTAATATTATTTGTATGTTTTATTTTTGATTGTGAGCCACTTAGAATCCCTAGGGAGTTGGGCAGCAAAAAAATTGAATAAATAAATAAATAAGGTTGGGAAATTGAATTTTAGTTTCCAACTCTCAGAAGTTGCCTGTCTTTGTATTATGTTGTTTATACTTCATAATGGGAATATATAAACAGTGTTTGAATAAATCCAATCCTTGTGGATTTTAGCCGATTAGGCCATTAGGTTCAGTGAGGGATAAATCTTTCAGAACTGCATCTCTTGACAATGCAGACTACTTAGTTTTTTTCAATACGCTTCTCATATTTCATTTGTTCAGGTTATCAAAGAGAGCTTCTCTATAAAAGATCTGATGGCTCTTTCAGTGCCTTTGGAAACAGTGATCCCTCTGGGAGTACATGGTGAGCATCTATATTGTTGCACAGTACCCAATATTTATTTATTTATTTAATATGGAGTTTTTATAGTTTGTTATTATTATAACATGTCAAATTCAATCATAAAATGGGCTGTGTAGGGCTTTAAACTCTATTTTTTCCAAATTAGAAGCCTTGCTGGCTGGGGAATTCTGGGAGTTGAAGTCCACACATCTTAACATAGCACAGGTTGAGAAACACTGATCTAAACCAGCCATTTAATAGAGAAAATTAGTTTGGGCAAACATGTTTAACGCTATACTTTCATTCTAGGTTATCAGCTTTTGTATTAAGAAGTTTCATTCAAGCACGACCATTCATTGATATTGATCCAGATATCCTGGAGAAAACAGCTAATTGGATCCTTGGTCATCAGAAATTTAGTGGAGAATTTGAGGAGCCTGGGCGAATTCTACATACCGAGCTTCAAGGAGGCACTAGTGATTCTGTTTCACTGACAGCTTATATCTTGACTGCTCTATTAGAGTATCAATTCAATGAGGTAGCAATGATAGTGATATTAATGTATAGAAATACAATAAATTAAATTAAATTAATTTGAAACAATTTACTATATTTGAAACAAATTACTGTAAAGCTGTTTACAACATAGGCTAGTGCTTTAAATCAGGATAATGCCAAAGAATGCATTTGAAGCTGAAATATTCTCAGGCAACCAGTCCTTTTTTTCACAATCTGATCTCTTCCAGATGTGTTGGATTACACATCTGATTAGTTTTATGGGAATATGGCTGTAAAAGAACATCTGCTCAATAGAAGAAGGGTGATCTATATGGATTGCCAAAAGCTCATGGATTTAGTCAGGAGTTATTAACAGTTCTGCTTCAAAAAGACCAGGAATTGAATCTGGGATCTCTTATGCTAGCATATTATATTTTGCTCTTCTCAAATGAGGCTTTATCTTTGCTGAACAGTATTCTGCTTGAATAACGATTAGTGAGGGAATCACTTTTTACAGTCACTCATGCCCTTAACACCTCGAGGTTCGACTACTGCAATGCTGTCTACAAGTGGCTACCTTTGAAGAGCATCCAGAGAGTGCAAATAGTGTAAAATGCAGCTGAGTGAGCTATTGTGGGTCTCCCAAGATCTGCCCGCATCTCAACATCACTCTGTGAGCTGCATTGATTGCTGATTAGTCTCCGGATGCAATTCAAAGTGTTTGTTATGACCTATAAAGCTTAGGACCGGATTACCTATACGACCGCCTTCTGCTTCATGTATCCCAGTGACCAGTCAGATCCCACAGGGTCGGCTTTCTTCAGATCCCGTCGGCCAGGCAATGTCGTGTGGCTGGGTCTAGTGGAAGAGCCTTCTCTGTGGTGGCTCTGGCCCTTTAGAACCCATTCCCCCTGGAGATTCTTAGCACCCACACCTTCCTGGCCTTTCACAAGGCCCTGAAGATCCATCTTTGCTGGCAGGCATGGGGGGCCGTGAGTGTTAAAAACTAACTCTGGCCACGAATGGTTAAATTAGTTGGGTGAATGTGGATGATTGTATTTTAAGATAATGGGGTTTTAGAAATGTTTAGATTTGTAATACTAGATTTCTACCCATTTTGTATTGTATTTATTATGTTATAAGGCACCCTGAGTCGGTTGAGAAGGGCGAAATAGATAGATAGATAGATAGATAGATAGATAGATAGATAGATAGATAGATAGATGGATGGATGGATGGATGGATGGATGGATGGATGGATGGATGGATAGTTAGATAGATAGATAGATAGATAGATAGATAGATAGATAGATAGATAGATAATGGATTAATTCCCAGTTGTGCAGAAATGGGGAGCTTTTTATTTTGGGGGAGAGGAACTTTATCTTTTACAAAGTGGAATAGGACAGGATTTTTTTTTTGTAGCATTGACTTTTGTTTCCTAAAGAGTCACACTCCTAGTAGGTAAATATTTTTTCAAAAGATTTAGTAATGAAGGAGCACCCGGACATTGATTGTAATGCCTGCATGACATAATAGCACATATTCATATTTACATTTCTGAACCAACAACTTGGCTTGGTTCAAGATAAATATAGGTAGATGCCAGAAATACGTAGAAGCCATATTATTGTTATACACATTCTAATAGGAACAAGGTTAGTTCAAAATCCTCCAGCATCATCTCATTCTAGGTCAATAATTATGTGTCTCCTTAGTTATATGAATGATTGGAACATAAGAATGTTATTACTAAGGCAGTTTTTATTCTTTAGTGCAAATCAATTTTGATGGGATTATAATGCAAAGAAACATACAAACTGCATATGGCTTGCAATTATCACCACTGCCATCAGTCATACTGCTGTTTTTATTAGATCCCAAGATAGCAGCAAAAATGGAATTTTGAAAATCACAATATATGGTCTGTTTATAATGATACTATGTTTCCTTGCTAGCTATCTTCTGCCTTTTAAGGTTTCCATGCTGATAGTCATTGACTTGCATCTGAAAGTGAGTCTGCAATTTTGGTTATAAATTACAGTGGTCATAAAACGGGTCATCACATAACCGTGTTGATTGTATGCTTTTTTTTTTTTGCAATAATCATTAAGTGAAAATTGTGTTCATTAAGCAAACACATTTTTTTCCTGAAACTGGAAGTAAGCACATGTGTTTGTGGAAGGCTGCAATGGCCAAAAATGTGGCCAGTTGCCTAGCACCCACTTGACCAAGGGTAGAGATGGACGTTGGATTGTAAGTCCCTTTTTTGAGGTTGGTCATAACTTCAAACTGTCTATAGACAAAACATATTTAGAAGGTTACAGTCTTGTTCAATTCCAGTTTGCTGTGATCTTTTGTAGCACACCCCACATTTTAGCATTACAGTGTTCCCTCGATTTTCGCGGGGTATGCATTCCGAGATCACCCACGAAAGTCGAATTTCCGCGAAGTAGAGATGCGGAAGTAAATACACTATTTTTGGCTATGAACAGTATCACAAGCCTTCCCTTAACACTTTAAACCCCTAAAGTGCAATTTCCCATTCCCTTATATCATTACTCACCATGTTTATTTATTAAAGTTTATTAAAAAAATATTTATTAAAGACAGATGAAAGTTTGGCGATGACATATGACGTCATCGGGCAGGAAAAACCGTGGTACAGGGAAAAAACCCGCAAAGTATTTTTTAATTAATATTTTTGAAAAACTGTGGACTTTTCATGAAGTTCGAACCCGCAAAAATCGAGGGAACACTGTATATGTTTTTATCTTGAATATAAAATTGCTATGTAATAGTTTGCCATAAAGACTACTACTATGGTAGTTATTCTGGTTAACTGTAAAGTATTTCTGAAGGTGCTACTTTTCTTTTTCCAGAACGATGAATATATTGAAAAAGCACTGGAGTTTCTTGAATTTCAATTGAATAACATCGTATTGGATAATCATACACTGGCTCTTGTGACCTATACATTATCACTTACCAAACGTACAGCAGCAAAGGGAGCACTTGACAAACTGAATGAGAGATCAGAACAACAAGGTAGTGTAAAATAGTCTTTCTGCCTGGTAGAGTCATATGACATTCCAGTTACATTTAGGACAATATATGCCAATAAAAGAAAAGAAACATAAAATGGGTTGATGTCCTCTATATAGAGGTCTTCAAATTTGGCAACTTTAAGACTTGTGGACTTCAACTCCCAGAATTCTAAGAATTGAAGTCCACAAGTCTTAAAGTTGCCAAGTTTGAAGACCCCTGAGAAGTTATTTATGGTCATATTTGAAATGCTTAGTGTTACAATATAATTATAGGATACCTTCTGGCACTGAATTCAATTCAGTTTCACAATATTAAAGACTCTATTCAATTAAAAATGTGCAGGTAGCAATTAATAATCACATGTGAACTATTACCTGATTTGTACTTTTTCTGCTGCTATAAAGAAAATCATATAAATCATGTTCATTGTGCCTATAATCTGTACCTAGCTGTTCAGTTGGCCACTTATTAAAATTTAGTAAGACAGAATGGAGTAAACAATTGGATCTGATAACTTGGATTCTAAATGGCACATCCCAACAGTAAGACTTTATAATTTGCCTATTCTTTTTGATGTAGAATATTTATCACAAAATGCAGGTTTTATTAAGTCATATTCTGAAAGAACAGAAAACTTCCAGGTTCACCTGTTTTGTCATATTCTCAAGTAAGATTCTTAAGCAGAATTTCTGCAAGTTCTTACTAAGGTTTTAAAGGGGTAAATTTTTTTCTCTCCACTCATACAGACATGCAATATCATACACGGTATTGTTAAAGTATTTGTTTCCCTCCTGTTATGTACACTTCTTATTGGGCTATTTTTTTTGGCTGCCTTCCTTAAAAAATGTCCTTTTTATTTAGGGACTTATATAAACCTAGTGTTTCTCCACAGCTGCTGATATCATTGTGAATATTTTTGGAGCAATCAACTCCTAGAGAACTTATTTCCAATTAGCATATTTATTTTATTTTATTATTAATTATATAGGTTGGATGTAATGATGTGAAGGCATACCTGTAGAGAGGGAAAAATTTCTAATAAGCAAACATGCCTGCATTTAGGGGCCACTTTGGCAATAACAAGTATTAACTAAAAACCTGGCCTTCAATGTGAAAAATTAGAATGGGTGAGAATAGGTTTTGTTTGATTATGAACTGATTTGCTCTTTCTGCTTGCCCTAATATGAGAATGGCCAACTTGATTAAAAATTTGGCCTATATGGAGCAAAAAAAAAAATTCTCTTTTTTTCCCTCTCTCTCTCCTTCCTTCCTCTTTTTTTCTCTGTCTTCCTCTCTCTTCCCCCCTTCTTTTTCCTCTCTTTCTCTCCCCCATCCTTCCTTCCTTCATTTCACTCTTTCTTTCTCTCTCTCTTTTCTCTCTCACTCTTTCTTTCTCTCTCTCCCTCCTTTCCTCCCCCCTCTCTCTCTGTCTCTCTCTTTCTCCCTTTCTATTTTTTCTCTCTCCCCCATCCCTTTCTCTCTATTTCCCCCTCCCTCTTTCTTTCACTTTCTTTCTCTCCCTTTCTCTATCTCTCTTTTTTATTGTGGGTGAAAAGAGAAAGATGATTCCTCAAGTCTTTAGGGTCTCTCGCACGTTTTCTCAGAGACCGCCTGGCAACCTGTATGTTCTGTCTGCCGCAGAATGAGGCAGCCCCAGACATTGACCAAGGTGTGTGTGTGTGTGTGGGGGGTGATGCCTGAGATGGCATTTGCCTCAGAATCCGAGGTCTCTGTTCCTTCCCGCCTTCACGGGTACGACTGCAGCTTCCTTTGAAGCTTTTGAGGAGTGCTTAAGCTCCTGCCCGAGGAACCTTCCCCTTCTCTCCCTTTCCTGTCTCTGAGCCAGGCCGGCCTTGCGATCTCTCTCTGCCTTAACTGCTCCTCCACCGGCTCCCTTAAGCCCCATTGTGGCTCTCTGCTTTCTCCATTCGTTCTTTTTCTGCCCTGGTTGCTCTGGAAATACCTGCTGCCTTCAGGCCTGCCTTCCTTCCTCCCCATCTTTCTGGACCTTCCCCTCATCCTGCCCAGAGGGATGGAATCCACCGGGACGTTGCTGCCCCCCCGGTTCCCCTTTAGGTGGGTGGGGCTGGATCAGAGGGGCAGCTGCGGGAGGCCCCATGCATCATTTAGGGGCTCAGTGACAGACACGAGGTGCCCCCCCATTTGAAACCACCCCTGGATTACGAGGCCGAGGTGACTGATACATCCTTAGCCTCCCTTGGGCAGAGAACCTGCGTGGCTGCCTCCAGACCGCCATTTCCAGGCTCCCGCCGCAGCCCTGGGGGAGGAGAACTTAAAAAAAAAGCGGGACATTTTTCAAAGGTCGCGGGACAAATCATCAAAAAGTGGGAGTCATGCCAAAATTGGGACATCTGGTCACCTTACATTAAGTGCAATTTAAAAACAGAAGAAAAAAATAACTGGTGCTTCATTTCCTGCCGTGGTTGAGGATAAAAAAGCAGCAAAATTCACCAGTTGGAAGCTGTTATACACTGAATAGAACATCTAGTCATCACTGTGGCCAAAGTAGTGGAGAGTAGGGGTGGGTTCTAACTTTGCTTCCTCCCATGCCGCGTGCGCCTGCACATGCTCAGTGCCAAATGAATCTTCCTAAATCACCTCCCAAAAGTCAAAACCAAGATGGAAATGCATGCACAGTGCTCTAAACTCTCCTGCGCATGCGCAGAAAAAAAAATCCCAGAAAAACAATCTTTTTCCCCAAATAATTTGAAAACAAACAAACAAACAAAAGATAACTGCACCCACAGACTGGCACCAACTGAACCAGTTCTGTGACATCTTTGTCACGTCATCAGGTCCAAGATAGGAGGTCCGAACCAGGAGAAACCCACCTCTGGAGGAGAGGGTTGTAATTCAAAAATTGATTTCTTCAGCCAGTTTCACTTCTAGCTAGTGGAAGTCAAGCAGCTGAAAGCTACATACAGAAAAATCTTATCTGTAGTAGAACAAATTCTAGTTCAGTAATTTGATAAATGTGAAATTGATTTTGGGGCATGGATGGGAATAGTTATTTTTAAATATGAGAAACTATAGGATTAAGAAGTTCAGTACTTGATTTCACTCTGCTGAAAAAGAAAAGAAAAGCTTAAGAAGAATGAACTCTCTGACCTTACAAAGTTGCGTCCTTTCCTTATGAGGTGAAAGCTTCTTTCATAGAAACATAGAAACATAAAAGTCTGACGGCAGAAAAAGACCTCATGGTCCATCTAGTCTGCCCTTATACTATTTTCTGTATTTTATCTTAGGATGGATATATGTTTATCCCAGGCATGTTTAAATTCAGTTACTGTGGATTTATCTACCACAACTGCTGGAAGTTTGTTCCAAGGATCTACTACTCTTTCAGTAAAATAATATTTTCTCATGTTGCTTTTGATCTTTCCCCCAACTAACTTCAGATTGTGTCCCCTTGTTCTTGTGTTCACTTTCCTATTAAAAACACTTCCCTCCTGGACCTTATTTAACCCTTTAATATATTTAAATGTTTCGATCATGTCCCCCCTTTTCCTTCTGTCCTCCAGACTATACAGATTGAGTTCATTAAGTCTTTCCTGATACGTTTTATGCTTAAGACCTTCCACCATTCTTGTAGCCCGTCTTTGGACCCGTTCAATTTTGTCAATATCTTTTTGTAGGTGAGGTCTCCAGAACTGAACACAGTATTCCAAATGTGGTCTCACCATCATTCTATATAGTGGGATCATAATCTCCCTCTTCCTGCTTGTTATACCTCTAGCTATGCAGCCAAGCATCCTACTTGCTTTCCCTACCGCCTGACTGCACTGTTCACCCATTTTGAGACTGTCAGAAATCACTACCCCTAAATCCTTTTCTTTTGAAGTATTTGCCAACACTGAACTGCCAATACAATACTCAGATTGAGGATTCCTTTTCCCCAAGTGCATTATTTTACATTTGGAAACATTAAACTGCAGTTTCCATTGCTTAGACCATTTATCTAGTAAAGCTAAATCATTTACCATATTACAGACGCCTCCAGGAATATCAACCCTATTGCACACTTTAGAGTCATCGGCAAATAGGCAAACTTTCCCTACCAAACCTTCCCCTATGTCACTCACAAATATATTAAAAAGAATAGGACCCAGAACAGATCCTTGTGGCACACCGCTTGTAACCTGACTCTGCTCAGAATACTCGCCATTAACAATAACTCTCTGATGTCTACGCTTCAGCCAGCTGAAAATCCATTGAACTATCCAGGGATTAAGTCCAATCTTCACTAATTTATCTATCAGCTCTTTATGTGGAACCGTATCAAAGGCTTTGCTGAAGTCCAGGTAGGCAATATCCACGGGACCACCTTCATCCAACACCTTTGTGACATAGTCAAAGAAATCAATGAGATTAGTCTGACATGATTTGCCTTCAGTAAAGCCATGCTGATTTGGGTCTAATAAGTTATTGTTTTTTAGGTGCTGATTTATCCTCTTTTTGAGTAGAGTCTCCATCATTTTAACTACAACTGATGTCAAGCTAACTGGCCTGTAGTTACCAGCTTCTTCTCTACTGCCCTTCTTGTGAATAGGCACAACACTGGCCATTCTCCAATCCTCAGGAACTTCTCCTGTTAACAAGGATTGGTTAAACAAATCAGTCAGGGGGGTAGCAGTGACAGATCTGAGTTCTTTAAGAACTCTGGGGTGGATGCCATCTTTCTTTTTTCTTTTTCTTTCCAAGGAGAACTAAGATTCTGGAAATCACCATCTTCTGGACTCTCCAGTTCCTGGCAGCCACGTTCTGCAGATATTGAAGTTGCTGGTTATGCTCTCTTGTCTCATTTTATTCAACAAAGATTTTCAAAGGGGTTTCCAATTATGACATGGCTAAGCAAGCAAAGAAATCACCTGGGAGGTTATTCTTCTACACAGGTTAGAAATTATCTTTAAAAAATTATTATCACCAGCTATTTATGGAAAATAATCATTAAAATTTTATATGGTCCCAGGGGTATATCATTTCCATTTAAAAATTTGAACCAGGAATCTGTCAAACGCTGTGGGAAATTTGATTGATGAGCTTTTCACTTAGGGCCTTCTGCATTGCCAGAAATTTATATATATATCCATGTTTCAAAAAACAATTAGAAAAGATTTCAATTCTCTAAGGAAGCCGGCCAGAATTTTGTACTCTGTGTGCGTTCCACAGTTAATTTTCTACACAGATCAACAGAATGGCTGCAATTGATTCATCAATCATATTAGAAAAGGTCAGAAAGTTGAATATGGGCTTGGGAAGACCTAAGTTCATTTATTTGCACCAAGGCAACGTTAGAATAGAATAAAATAGAATTTTATTGGCCAAGTGTGATTGGACACACAAGGAATTTGTCTTGGTGCATATGCTCTCAGCGTAGATAAAATAAAATATACATTTGTCAAGAATCATGTGGTACAACACTTAATGATTGTGATAGGGGTCAAATAAGCAATGAAGAAGCAATATTAATAAAAATCTTAGGATATAAGCAACAAGTTACAGTCATACAGTCAACATGGGAGGAAATGGGTGATAGGAATGGGTTATGGGTGAATATACAGTGTTAGACACATTGCTAAGATAAGTTTTTTGTAAATATGCTTTATTAGACAGGCAAGAGTGGCTTGGTTCTGATATGATAAATGTCCACTGACTGAACTCATGTATCGTATTAAGCCAAACTATATCAAACTATAATAAATGAATTATGTCCTACTTCCGTAAGAGTTGCTGAGTGAGCAAATGTATACCTTCCTAGATAAAACTATAACGTACAGTAGTTGCTGTCATGCTTGTTGGATTTCTATGTTATTTATGGTTTTAAGTGATCTTCTTCACTTCACCCAGCAGAGTCTATTATATTTGAGTACACGATACAATGACTCCAATATAAAACTTATGCTTTTATTCTTTTATAATTGAACTGGTTTCATATTTACACAAATAAACAACTTGACAGTACAGTATAACTACATTTCTCTCTACATCTGCTCTCTATGATGCAGATTCACCAACAGTCAGCATACGAATCCCCAGAATTCCATCTTCCAACTGCCAAAAACTGATTTACATACCAATATGCAAATTAGCTCTCTCTTAACATTCCATTCCCTTTTTCCATGCTATATGCCAACACTGCTGACTTTACCCTTTCTAATAATAAAGGAGCATTTGGACTGGATAAGTGAAGATTTTTTTAAAAATCTCAATGTAACCTATTGCTTCAGGATTTCCAAATGACTTCTCATCTAGGTAGCTAACCAGATCTGTACCTACTTAGCTTCTGAAATCAGCCAGGCTTCCTTAGGTACTCTTGCCATCCTGGTTGATCTACTTACTTCATCCACATTTATATTAACTGTTCTTTCTTCTCTGGGTAGGACACCATAGTGGCTCTGCAGGCCCTGAGTAGCTTTGCGACACTTACAGCTAATGTTGTCACAGAAATGGACGTGACAGTGAATGGAGCCATGCATGAAAATCCAACAGTTCTCCAAATTAATAATGAAAACAGTTTTGTTCTGAAGACCAAAGAGGTACTGAAATTGTTGTGTTTTTTTTTTTTTTAAAAATCAATGTTAGGAAATTTATCTAATTTAGAATTCTTTTCTGACCATAATAAAATCTGCCATCTTTTTTAGTTTCCAGCTTCACAGCCTGTTAGAATTACAGTTTCTGCAAGTGGCCGTGGTTTTGCTATTTTTCAGGTAGGCACATAGAGTCATTTTTGTCTCTCTTCTTTCTTTAAGGATTTTGGATTGAATTAGAAACTCCATTTGGTAGGTTCATATTTGAATTAGCAAGGGTGGAGTCAATATCATATTAAGAACAAGTTAGATTCAGAATCAAGTCACAACTGCCCTTATGATTTTAATACTTTAGATTGTTTTCTCCGTATGTTATTCTTTTCGGTCTTTTTAAAACTGTTTTGATTTCTACCATAACATCATATTAATATAGTAATTCTATACTAATAGAATGTTATTGATTAATTCTAGTAATTATGTAATATTCCCAATGTACTTATCAAATTAGAAAGTATAGTTTTGATTCTAATTATTGTGTGTGAATGTCTCACCAAAAGAGATTTTGCTTTCTTCTTCCCTGCTAAATTCCTGGTGTTTTTCCAGAAGGTAATTGTAATAGCATTAGGATTTATTTATTTATTTATTGATTGATTGATTGATTGATTGATTGATTGATTTGGTTTGGTTTGGTTTGTATGCCGCCCCTCTCTGCAGACTCGGGGCGGCTAACAACAGTGACAAAAAACAGCATGTAAAAATCCAATACTAAACAACTAAAAAAAACCTTAGTATAAAACCAAACATACCATGCGTAAATTGTAAGGCTTAGGGGGAAAGAATATCTCAGTTTCCCCATGCATGATGGCAGAGGTGGGTTTTAAGAAGCTTACGAAAGGCAAGGAGAGTGGGGGCAATTCTAATCTCTGGGGGGAGTTGGTTCCAAAGGACCGGGGCCACTACAGAGAAGGCTCTTCCCCTGGGTCCCAGCAAACGACATTGTTTAGTTGATGGGACCCGGAGAAGGCCCACTCTGTGGGACCTAACCGGTCGCTGGGATTCGTGCGGCAGAAGGCGGTCTCGGAGATATTCTGGTCTGATGCCATGAAGGGCTTTATAGGTCATAACCAACACTTTGAATTGTGACTGGAAACTGATCGGCAACCAATGCAGACTGCGGAGTGTTGGTGTAACATGGGCATATTTGGGAAAGCCCATGACTGCTCTCGCAGCTGCATTCTGCACGATCTGAAGTTTCCGAACACTTTTCAAAGTACAGTGATCCCCCAATCATTGCGAGGGTTCCGTTCCAGGACCCCTAGCAATGATCGGGTTTTAGCGAAGTAGCGCTGCGGAAGTAAAAACACCATCTGCGCATGCGCAGATGGTGTTTTTACTTCCGCAGCGCTAGCGAGGAGCCGAAGATTGGGGGCCGCACGGCTGTTTTAAAACATCGCTGCCGGCATGGGGGGCTTGCCAGCACCCCCCGGACCCCCAACCTGGGTTTGGGGGGGCTGCTAGGAAGCCCCCCATGCCGGCGGCGACGTTTTAAAACAGCCGCGCGGCTTGCCAACTGAGTCCCGAAGACAAACGTCAAAGGCGAACTTCCGCGTTCGCTGGCGCCGCTCGCTCGCCGCTTCCCAGCTGAGTCCTGAAGCCAATTCGCTTCAGGATTCAGCTGGGAAGCGGTGAGAATGAACGGCGTGGGCGGGCAAGGGCGGGCGGGGCGCGCGGGCAGGCAGGCGGCGGACAAGCCGTTCGCTGGCGCTGCTCGCTCGCGCTTCCCAGCTGAGTCCTGAAGCCAATTCGCTTCAGGACTCAGCTGGGAAGCGGCGAGAATGAACGGTGTGGGCGGGCGAAGGGCGGGCGAGCGGCAGCGAGGAGTTTGCGTGGGCGGTGGGGAAACTCCTCGCTGATGCCCGCCGCTCACCCTCCCGCCAGCAAGAGGGGGAAGACCTAGGGAAGCCGCCCAGCAGCTGATCTGCCCGGCGCCATCTACGCATGCGTGCCCATAGAAAAAAGGGCGCGCATGCGCAGATGGTGTTTTTACTTCCGGGTTGCAAAATCGCCATATAGCCATTTCGCAATGATCGGGATCGCAATACCCGGGGGATCACTGTAGTCCCATGTAGAGAGCATTACAGTAGTCGAGCCTCGAGGTGATGAGGGCATGAGTGACTGTGATCAGTGACTCCCGGTCCAAATAGGGCCGCACCTGGTGCACCAGGCGAACCTGGACATGCTGTTAAATGTCACTTTAAGATTATTATTCTATGTACAGGATGGATCTTCTAAATAGGCACCAAGGCTTCTTGATGTGAACAGTTTTATTCTGAACTGTAGTATAGCTTGCAGCATAACAGTGAACTCTGATGACAGATATGTTGTTAACTTCATTTTGGATCTACAGCGGCTTTCAGGAAATTCTGAACATCGGTACTATCAGTATTGAAGTGTTGTCCTTTATAAAAATGCAACCTAGTCCACAATTCAATGTAATAATGGGCTGTTAGTAAGCAATGTGGCAGCTGTAATTTTCATGCAATTGCTTATTTGCAGCAGTGTCTTCCTCTCCTTCTTCAGCCTTCCACTGTGTTTAAAAATAGTCATTTGATTTTTCCAAAGAAGATCTCCTCCTTCCCTTCTCTCTTCTTTGCCACAAAAATTGTTGCTTAGATTTTTCAGTGTTCATTATATATCTTTCTTTTTTAACCCTGGCAAAATGCATACACATCATTCTATTGTTGGCCAGTAGCAGATTGCTCTTTTGTCCAATTCTCACACATCATCCGACATAGCAAATCAAATGCTGTCTGGTAGCCCAGGGGAAGACGGGAAGGAGAATGAAAACAAGTTACAAAAGTATCTTGGCATGTGAGACCTGTCTCCATATTTGGACTCCTGTCAAGTGAAATGGTGTTCTCTATGGATCAAAGGGAAACTAGGGACAAAGAATCCAGTTAGCATAGAAACCCCAGGCCTGTTTTACATCTTTTTATCTTTAAACCTTGTAAAATGATTGGATTACATGAGCCAAATTCCATGTTGATTAGAGTCCAGTACAAATAAACAGTAGAATATGTGACATTAACAATGCAAGACCACAAACAGAATTTGAATAGATTCTGTATAAAATTTCAGAGAGGGATAGACTTGTTATAAAATATCATTATTTGGGTATATGCATTTACAGATTTCATATTTATTTTTATCAAAAATATACATTTGAAAATAACTTCAGGTCCATTAATGAAGGCCAACATTTGAAAATAACACAGCAGGCAATAAATTGCTCATCAATCATATCTGACAGTGGTGGACAGCTGGAATTGTTTTTAACAGCAGTCAAAAACAGCCATCAAAATTGATGTGCAATCAAGTTATCAACAACTTTAAAACATTTTAAAGAAAAATCTAAATAAATATTAGATGCCAAATGCACAGACCTAAAGATATATAAATTTGAAAATTAACACCTATCCTTTGTTTATAATTAACACATGGAACAAGTGGGTCTTTTACTTAGGCATACAATATTACCAGTACTGTATATCTATTTTTAACCAGCATTGAAAAGACAGCTTGTCGGGTTTGATGACAATATGAGAAATGCCAATGTGTGGTTAAAGAAGGGAAAATTCTGTTTGATTCAAATATGAAACCATATAGAAGTTGTCAGTTCTCAAGTTGAGAACCAGGAACCACCACTATGCTGATAATAGTTAGCTTTCCTTTCCTTTCTTACAGATTTAAGGTCTGAAGTTTCTAGTGTAGTGATGGCAAACTTTTTTTGGCTCGTGTGCCAAAAGTGTTTGTATGTTTGTGCATGTGTCCACACCCCTTCCCTCCTGCCATGCATGCGCATCCCCCATGTTGCCCCTGCGTATGTGCACAATCTCTCCCACATCCCCGTTGTATACACACAGGCCTCACTGAAGCCTGGGATGGTGAAAAAATGGAAAAATCAGAAGTTCAGAAAAACAAATTTCCAGTTCAGCCGTTGTGTGATTTTTTTTGCACTCAGGCGACTTCGGAGAAACTTCCTGAAGCGTAAAAATCAGTGGGAAAACTAGAAGTTTGGGAAACAGACCTCCGGTTTGCCCATTGTGCTGGTTTTTGCAGTCCACAAGGTTCAGCGAAACTTCCTGAAGCCCCAGAATGCAAAAAACCACAACTGGCAAACCGGAAGTTCATTTTTTTGAACTTCCAGTTTGCCCATTGGGCAGGTTTTTGCACTCCGGAGCTTCGAGGAAGCTTCCCTGAAGCTTCCGGAGGGTAAAAGGGCCTTCTCCAAGTCTGAAAATGAGCTGGCTGGCACAGGGCAATGCTTTGCATATCATCCATTATGAATCCGTGTGCCATAGGTTTGTCATCACGGTTCTAGGGCATCTGAATGTCTCCTGATGACCTTAGACTTAAATGTGAAGGAATAAAATAAAACATTGAAATTTATACCGCTGGGAATTGGACATTGGGATTTGGGAAATACAGTGGTACCTCAAGATACGAACCCCTCGTCTTACGAACAACTCATGATACGAACCCGGGGTTCAGAAAAATTTTGCCTCTTTTTACGAACTTTTTTCGAGTTACGAACCGGCGTTCGGGAGGCTGCTGGGAAGCCCCCCGGCTGTTTTAAAAGGTGACAGCCAGGCGGCGGGGCTCCCAGCAGCCTCCCGAACGCCGGTTCGTAACTCGAAAAAAGTTCGTAAGAAGAGGCAAAATTTTTCTGAACCCTGGGTTCGGTTCGGGAGGTTGCTGGGAAGCCCCCCAGCCCGGCTGTGACCTTTTAAAACAGCCACGCGGCTTCCCAGCTGTCTCCGAACGCCGAACGCGGAAGTTCGGGTTTGGCATTCGGCTTCGGGAGACAGCTGGGAAGCCGCGCGGCAGTTTTAAAAGGTCACAGCCAGGCTGGGGGGCTTCCCAGCACCCCCCCCGAACCCCGAACTTTTGCCAAACTTCCGAGTTCGGGGGTTGCTGGGAAGCCCCCCAGCCCGGCTGTGATCTTTTAAAACAGCCGCGCGGCTTCCCAGCTGTCTCCGAAAGCCGAACGCGGAAGTTCGGGTTTGGCATTCGGCTTCGGGAGACAGCTGGGAAGCCGTGTGGCTGTTTTAAAAGGTCACAGCCGGGCTGGGGGGCTTCCCAGCAACCTCCCGAACCACGAACTTTTGCCGAACTTCTGGGTTCGGGGTTCAGGAGGTTGCTGGGAAGCCTCCCAGCCCAGCTGTCACCTTTTAAAACAGCCGCGCGGCTTTCCAGCAGCCTCCGAACGCCGAATGCCAAACCCAAACTTCCACGTTCAGCGTTCGGACGCTGCTGGGAAGCCGCACAGCTGTTTTAAAAGGTGACAGCTGGGCTGGGGGGCTTCCCAGCAACCTCCTGAACCCCGAACCCGGAAGTTCGGCAAAAGTTCGGCGTTCGGAGGCTGCTGGGAAGCCCCGCCGCCCGGCTGTCACCTTTTAAAACAGCCTGGGGGCTTCTCGGCGGCCTCCCGAACGCCAAACCCGGAAGTTTGGGTTTGGCGTTCGGCATTCGGGAGGTCACTGAGAAGCCCCCAGGCTGTTTTAAAAGGTGACAACCGGGCGGCAGCGTTTTTTTTTGCGGGTTTTTTTTTGGTTGCACGGATTAATTGACTTTACATTGTTTCCTATGGGAAACAATGTTTCGTCTTACGAACCTTTCATCTTACGAACCTCCCCCTGGAACCAATTAGGTTCGTAAGATGAGGTATGACTGTACTGGTAGTCCTCGACTTATGACCACAATTGAACCCAAAAATTCTGTTGCTAAATTTATTTGTTTGTTTATTTATTCATTCATTCATTCATTCATTCATTTATTGGATTTCTATGCCGCCCCTCTTCAAAGACTCGGAGCGGCTTACAACATATAATAAAAAATAATAATAAATACAATGACAAATCCAATTAATTAGCTAAAAATCTAACCGAAAATCCTTAATATTTAAAAAAATCATAGGTAAATGAGACAGTTGTTAAGTGAATTTGGCCCCATTTTATAATCTTTCTTGCTACAGTTGTTAAATTAATCACTGCAGTTGTTAAGTTAGTAACACAGGTTTTTAAATTAATCTGGCTTCCTTGTTGACTTTGCTGGTCAGAAAGTCAGGAAAGGTAATCTCATGATCTCGGGACACTTCAACTATCATAAATATGAGTCAGTTGCCAACGGCCCGGATTTTGACTCTGTAACCATGGGGATGCTGAAGTGGTCGCAAGTCATAAGTCACTTTATTCATTGCTGTTGTAACCTTGAACGGTCACTAAATCAGCTGTTATAAGCTGAAGACTGCCTGTTATACTTGTTTTAGAAGAAGACTGGCTTAAGGATCTGTTTTGTAGTCTATTGGGTCTTCTGGATTCAGCATTAACATAGGACATCCACAGCAGCTTGAGCTGATAAACTAAAAATCCTAAAATCCATGCAAAGATAACTTCAAGGCAGATATATTGTCATACATTTTTTTAAAGTCTTATCAGTTGAGGAAACCATCTTTTGAGAAGCCAGCCCTGACTGCATTCAGTCTACTGGTTTTTGAGGCTCTAAATATTTCTGAGGTAGATTTAATATTTTTACTTGTTACAGATAGGCCTTGATGTATGACCACAATTGATCCCAAAATTTATCTTGCTAAGTGAGTCAGTTATTAGGTTTTTATGGCCTTTCTTGCCAGAGCTGTTAAGATAATCACTTCAGTTGTTAAATTAAATTATATTTAAACGGTTGTTAAGTCAACCTGGCCTTCCCATTGACTTTGCTTGTCAGAAGATCGCAAAAGTGGATCTCATGACCTCGGGACATTGCAACTGTCATAAATATGAACCAGTTGCTAGGCATCTGAATTTTTGTCCCTTAGCCTTGGGGATGCTGCAACAATTGTAAGTGTGAAAAACAGTCATAAGCCATTTTTTTCAGTGCCATTGTCACTTTGAATGGCCACTAAATGAATGGTTGTAAGTCGAGGACTTCCTGTATTTCTTTGTATAACCTCCATAAAGAGAAAGGACAGCATATACACAGTTTAACTAAATAAGCGAATGGGGAAACAGTAGATTCCCTTTCATTCTGGAGCTGTGAGGACAATGGGCCGTTGTAGAAACTTTTCAAGCAAAGGGCAGAGATTATTATCCAAGTAATTATTTTTTTCTGATTTAGTTCAATAAGTAGATAAGCCAAATGGAACAGAACTTCTAATCCTTATCCGAACTGCCATTTCTGCATAATCACAGCTCATATTCCGTGGCAACTGGAATGGGAAATGGTTTGTTTAGATGCCATAACTCTTATTAAGAGTTCTAGGACAAATCTTATTAAGAGTCTACTCAGCCAGTTGTTCTGTACAAAAAACCTTTGTAAGGCTGAACTCTTCCTAAAGCATCCTAAGACATAATATCTAGGCTGGAGAGCATTAAACTCTGCCATCCTTGCTCTTTTAAATGCTCCATCCTTTAAGAATGATTGCAATTGTTATCAGAGTTGAATTACTCTAAAAAAGAAAACAGATAAATTAATAATATGATGACTGATTTATAATCAAATCAAGCAACTTACCCTTTCTAATAAAGCACTCCAACATTAGAATTGATACTAATATGCCAAGTGTGTATTAGTAACTTGTTGCTTGTATTCTTAAGATTGATTGTATTAAAATTGATAGTTTCTTCATTGCTTATTTGATCCCTATGTCAATCACTGTGTTGTACCTCATGATTCTTGACAAATCTATATTTTATTTTATGTGCACTGAGAGCATATGCACCAAGACAAATTCCTTGTGTGTCCAATCACACTTTGCCAATAAAATAATTCTAATTCTAAATATGTCCAAATATACAATAAAAAACTTTAAGCAAATGATATGTGAAATTCCTATTTTAAAAAAGCTGTACTAATATAGAATGCAATAATGACTGGTAATAACAGCAATTAGCACTGCATGACTTATCATCTGCTATGAATTATATGTGAGCAGTCTATAAAGAAGGATCACATTTGGAATTTCTGAGTAGATGAATTGAAGCAATGATATATTTTACTACCATTACATCATGTGCAAAGAGGAACCTGCCCCTTCATTTAGAGTTAGCAATGACAATGCTACCAGTTGTAATTCAAGTCAAAAGCAACCTTTCAGCCATGTCTAGCTATTCATTATAAGCGTAATAGACTTCCTGATTTATGCCTGTACAGGATTGGGCAAAAAAAGAAAACAGGAGAGAGAGAGAGAAGCTTTTTAAACATCTGGGAAGAATGAATCATGTCATCTTAGAACTCCATTTCACTTTTTGAATCTCTTTTGGATAATGTATTATATTACACAGCAAAGTCTAATGACCATCCACTTGCAAAGGAGATGCCAGTTCTTGGTACATTTTTCCAAAAAACTGGTTTTTTCAAAGAATCTTACATATTTTTCCTGTAATTTTGTAATTATTTTGCATCTGTTTGATCTGTAAATAACTGCACTCAATTAATTGAATGCAATCAAAATTCAGTTTACATTCAAAGATGCAAATGGATGCTCAAATGGTCTGAATCTTTATCAATAAGAGAATATTTCTAACTCAGGGTTGAAATGAGGAGTCCTTGGTATTCATTCATTCATTCATTCATTCATTCATTCATTCATTCACTTGGATTTCTAGGCTGCCCTTCTCCACAGGGACTTAGAGCTTGGTTATTTTTTTGCAGATATTTCACTACCCAAACTAGGTAACATCTAGGACTACTCAACTTTATCTTCAATGAAACAGAATTGTGTTTTCTATGTGTCTAGTGTTGATAAACATACAGACTGCTCTCCAAGATGTTAGAAAAACAACAATCTATTCAACTTTAAAAAAATAAAGATGCTCCTAGGTCTGGTTTGAGTCTTTCTGACTAATTTTTTTTTGTCAGCAAGATTTCCAGTTGTCATCTACAGAGATATTTTTCAGCTTTCAGTTCAGTGAGCAGCCCTGATTTTTCAATTCTATACATGCCAATGATTTTTCAATTCTAAACATGCCAATAAAGTGAAAAAATGTGGCCCAATGAGACACTAGCATACTTAATTGTGTGGTGTGTATGTGTGTTTCATCCCTAAAGCAAGAAAATACATTCGTATTCATTTTTATTTTGACATTTGTGTTTTAATCACTTGATTATCAAGTCTAAATAAGATACACCTGAAGCCTTTTAAATAGAAAAATCCCAGGCTAGGATTGTGTGAATCTTCCTAGCCATTCCCACACCTCTTGAAGTTTATTTGTTTTAAAATGCAAGCTCATTAGCATTCTGTTTTCTTTCTCAAAGCTTAATTCAGCAGCCAAAGAAAATGCTGCCAAAAATTTCTTCCTGAAAATAACCCTTTAATCATAAACCTTCATCCAGACATCTGTTTAAGATCCAACCATTATGGATAAACATGAGAGAGCAAAGATTCCTGGACTGACAGGCAGTTTTCCAAAGTTTTGATATTTTTTTAGATGGAATATTGTGAAGATTGCTGTTAAAAGGATTTCTATAATGCTTTCATAGGGAAGCTCCTTGTTTTCAATAATTGTTGAAGCAAAGTAGTTCCAGAAGTGTAAAGTCTTGCAGTTTCATAAATGTGAAAGATATCATCTCCTTGCCATTTATCTTGGAAAAATATTGGAGATTGTTTCCAATCAAGAAATGGCAAAACCAAGGCCAAGTTAACTCATTATGGTAAGACAATACATTTACATATATGTCTTGGCCATCACCATGGTGTACCAACTAGAATAACTAGCTTTACACACCACATTAAACCAAAATCAACATATATATTGTAGTTTAATGTGTATGTTAAACATTGCATGGGTTAAATATTCTAATTCAAGCATCTTTCATGAAGTTTAAAGTAACTCCTATTCACTTAGGTAAAATTCTCTAAATGCAATGTCTCTATATGCAATAAACAAGAATTGTAGGTAGATAAGAAAAATGAATTTTAAAATGGCATGCATTTTTTGAAAATGAACCTGGACATTACATGCTAAGGAGTCTGCGGAGAGGGGCGGCATACAAATCTAAATAATAAAATAAATAAATAAATAAATAAATAAATAAATAAATAAATAAATAAATACTCGCTTTCCAATTTACTTAAAGTTTGCTCATGCTTCCAAGTTTGCAATGTTATACCTGACCATGAAGGAATTTTACTACAGAAATCAAAATGTATAATTTTATAACATGCAAAATATACACAGGTATAAATTTAGCATTTGTGGTCAAATTGCATATTTGAGTGGCACACTAAATGAACAGTAGAAGACAAACTCTACATAGTACAAAACTAAACTTTCTGCAAATGCAAAATTGCCACTTATGCAGAATTTTAAAATATAAATTAAGGTCATTGTTCCTTGCAACTACATAAACAGGCCTATGCAGTTTTCTTGACAAGATTTTTTGGAGTGGTTTGCCTTTAATCAGTAAACCAAGCTGTTCTCATGTAATTGTCAACATATTCAGAATAAGAAAATATTGAATATGGTAGGTGCAGAACTTTATCATGGGCCTTCCTAGATTTAATTTAATTCTTTATTATTATTTATTATTATTGTTATTATTATTATTATTATTATTATCATCATTATCATTATTATTATTGTCTATGGAGAGGGGCGGCATACAAATCTAATAAATATTATTATTATTATTATATTATTATTATTACAAGTATAATATAATGTAGATTATACAGAATTGTATTCAATTGTATAGAATGTGAATGATGTGTGTTTTTTATTTTTTATGTATAATGTAGACTGAAGATGACATTTACTTTCACTGTAATAGGTGCAATGGCAATAAAGTGAAGTTAAAAAAAATACTTTGGGAGAAATAATAATTTTCATATAATTTTTACAAGCTAAGAATCTTTCTGTTCATGGTTTTGTATCTCCCCACCCCCACTTTCCCTTGCTATTAGCTGTTAGAAGATATATTTGCCTCTCCCCAAGAGTGCTTAATCACTGTTGTAGCCCTATTTCTTGGTGGGCTTGTCACTGGGACAGAACAATCACAACATAAAGCCAATACAAAAACTGATGCAAAATGTTACTACACTGTTATTTTATAAACAAACAAACAAACAAACAAACAAATAAAATAAATAAATAATAAACAAATAAATAAATAAATAAATAATAAATAAATACTTTATTGTTTGAGATGCTAATTAACGGCTAAACTTATTTCTTGCTTTCTGATGTATTTTTGAAACATTTAAACATCTTTGCTACTAAAACTCTTAGAATTGCTTGCTTAAATTTTGTCAAATCTGTGTGCGTGGACCTATTTCTTGGTGGGTTCGTCGCTGGGACAGAACAGTCACAACATAAAGCCAATACAAAAACTGATGCAAAATGTTACTACACTGTTATTGTTTAATTTAATGTTTAACTAAATGACGAGGCTATTTAGAAAAATATAATTGACTTTATCTTTCTAGTTTTGGAGCAGAAATTAATTTTTTAAAAAATTAGAAAAGAAAAAATTGTATAACAAAATGACATAATCTGTTTAGTTGAGTATTGACCCAGATGTGGGAGACTCACAATCTTATTCACAATCCATCATAGAATCCAGCCTAGATAAATCAGTAATTCCATAACAGAAGTGAATCTTTAAGGAAAGACATGTGTTTTGACTCAGGAATAGGCAAATGTGTATGAATTGTGTCAGAGGTTCCAGACATCTTGATTGATGTTTTGCAATTTCCAGAAATTACATATTGACAGCTATGAGTATAAACCAGGATGTCAGTCATTATGAGTGTATCGGCTAATAAATATGTGGTAATACGTTACATACATATCTACCACCATTCTCATCTAAATTGTCATATCAACTACCTTTTAAAATGTGTTGGTAAAATTATTTCTGCCTGCGAACGGTTGCTTTGCTCTGTTTGAAGCAGGCCAGGCTGGGTAAGAAAACTGAGTTGATGTTGCAACCAACTGAAAGCATGCTTAATCATTCCTTTGTAGGCTTTTCTTTCTTCATGGGTTTATCTTTGTTTAGGGCCAAAAAGAAATGAAAAATTGAACATAAAATTCCTTCCAGTAAAACAATTGTTTAAGAGGTTGTCCTGTATGTTGACCCAGGTGTTCCTGAATTGCCAGTAAATTCTTACCATTTTGCTTTTCTTGGCAAACACTGAAACAATAGCATTTTGGGTGATGACAACATTTTGATTTATTTTCAAGTTGATTCGACTAAGTTCACAGTAGGTCCAATAAGAAGAAAGCTTTGTTATTTCGATAGATTTCTTTGAGAATTTGAAACTGAAAGTCTTATTTCAGAAAAAGATGCAAACCATGTCCCACAATTATTTTTGGATTGTATGCTACAGTATTACATATAGGAATTTAATCTGATAAACTATGAAATAGCTATTTTCTTTTCTATAAATCACTGCTATCGTCACTGAATAGCATTATTTTTTTAATTTTGCTTCTCTATAGCTCAATATCGTATACAATGTGAAAAAATCACCTACCAGCAGAAGGTGTAGATCTGCACAAAATCAAGAAGCCTTTGACTTAGATGTCTATGTAAAGGATGACAAAGAAGACATAAATAGGTTAACTTTAAATGTGTGTACCAGGTAAGTAAATATATTAATCTATCTGTTCTCTTTTATTTACAATTTTAAAAAATGACTTTTGAGCTGAATCTCTTTAACAAATATATCTTTATAAGGTTTCAGAGAAATCAAAATTTGGACATACCACTCGATCATATTTTGCCAGGTTTTCTAAATGAATGAATGAATAAATCAAACAAAAACTCCTAACAACGTTAAAGCTTACTTAAATCTAAAGAGAGCTCAGTTCACAAGTTCTTCCCTTAGGCTTTAGGGTATATAAAGCCTATTTGTATTTTGTCTTGCCCTGACATCTTTTTACTATTTTTAAACAACTGGTTTTTGTTTTTAATGCCTTTGCTAGCTTTACAGAATTACATGATTAAGATAGGCATCCATATAAACTTGCAGCATAAAGAATAAATAACTACAGTGGTACCTCATGATACGAACCCCTCGCCATACAAACAACCCGAGATATGAACCCGGGGTTCGAAATTTTTTTGCCTCTTCTTACGACCGTTTTCCGTCTTACGAACCCGCCCCCGACTGTCGCTTTTTGAAACAGTCGGGGGGCTTCCCAGCATCCTCCTGAACTTTTGCCGAACTTCCGGGTTCGGCATTGGGAGAACGCTGACAAGCGCCCAGCTGTTTCAATTGAAACAGCCGGGTGGCGGCGTTTTTTTGCGTCTTTTTTTCGTTGCACACATTAATTCATTTTACATTGTTTCCTATGGGAAACAATGTTTTGTCTTACGAACTTTTCGCCTTACGAACCTCCCCCGGGAACCAATTAGGTTCGTAAGACAAGGTATTACTGTATATTTCTTCCCCAGTAAAACTTTGGCATTCCTCTGAACACAGTGTAGGACAGTTATTTTGTTGGCTTTCCTTTTTCAAATTGGTTGCATATAAAATGATTATAACTACTTAAGCATTACGCAAAGATAATGGTTTTCTTCTACAATTGTAACAAGGGCATAATTAAAATCATGTTCGGTTATTTGCTTTCAATAGGGCTGGTCACTGGTGATTCACCCACCAGCGGCTTTAATTTATTTAGTCTCAGGAACCAACTTCAAACAACAAGTACTTCGTAATCATGTATTGTTAAACTTTGGAAGTCACTGTCACATGAGATAACGTTGGCTGCTCATTTGGATTACCTTAAAAGGGATTAATATTAAGGGAGGATAAAAATGTCAGGAGCTATTAATCCCCCTAGCTATATATTATCAAAAAAAGTGTATCGCTCATTGTCAGACATGGGGAGAAAGGAAGAAAGATGCTGATGTTTACTTATCATTGGATCTTCTCCAAGGCATGTGGTTGGGAAAAGATGCTGGCCTAGAATGATCTGGTGTTGTTCTGGTGTTGCATGATTGCTCTGACTTAGAGTGTACTGAATTGCTGTCCAAATATGATCTGTGTTTAGTAAATCATTCTTCCAGGCTCAAGAGCCTTGCTTAGACCAATGAGTTGTTTTGTACATTTCCCCCACATGGGTAGTCCTTGTTTTAACCATTCACTTAACAAGTGTTAGAAGTTATAACAGTGCTGTATTTAGGATGGCTGCAGCATCCCAGTCATTTTTATTTATTTTATTTATTTGTCAAACATGTATAGGATAGTAGTAGTTTGTATAAACATATCATAAGTAAAAAGTAAGGATAAAAGAGGACAGTAAGACAGAGACATTAGGCACAATGGTGCGCTTATGCACGCCCCTTACAGACCTCTTAGAAATGGGGAGAGGTCAATTGTGATTGCCATTTGCAATGTTCCCAGGTTGGCTTCTGATAAGCAATGAGGGAAGCCGGAATCATTCAATGACCACATGATTCACACAACAATGGCAGTGATTCACTTAAAAACTGTGGCAAAAAGTTGGTAAAACCAGTTATTTTAAAAAACAAACAAACAAGTTGCTTAGTAACTGAAAAACTGGTCTCAATTGTGTCCCTGAATCAAAAACTACCTGATAACAAGAAATATTGTTGCAGCAGAGGCGGAATAACGACGTGGACACAGAGCTGGATTTTAAAACTGGGTCATTTTTATTAATTAAATTATAATTAATTTAATTCAACCTAACATGGACCCACAGAGGTCAACTGAATTACTTCTGGGGTGGAAATAATGTCATAAAAACTTCTGGGGCAACATATGGACGCAGCTCCATGCTGATCCAGGTGAAGGGACCACACCCTCACCTGTATCCCAGCCATGCCATGCATGTGGGAGGTCTCGCCGTCCAATCCCTGAAAGGGGATTGAAATGGGCAGGACCCAAAGGCAGGTTCTCCCCAATTGCTCAGATCGATTTAAAGGCACCATGAGCCGTTGGAGAGAGTCTGCCAATCATCCCCAAAGATGCCCAATGGAGAACACACAGTTGCTAAACACCTCCCAATTTCTGCCCCTAACCTGCCAATCCAATGACCAGAGGTAAGCCAATTAGAACTAATCGGGGAGCGAAGCACCCCCTAACCTTCCATCTCACACCGCAGTGTGGAATAGGCAAAAAAACGGTCGCAGAAAATACCAAGACTGCCAAAAATACCTATTCGGCCCCCCATTAGCACACTGAAAGATAGGGAGGGCGGGTGAGTGTTCGCCTGCTTGTTGTCAGGGGCGAAAAGGAGGCCCTGAGCCTGTGCAGTCCTTTTTATAGGGCTGACAGGCTCCGCCCCTGGCAACGTCTGCTGCAAATCCGGGCTGGAGGGTGAGTCGCTGGCCGGGCATTTTACTCAGTTCCTCAGCATTCAGAGCACAAACCTGAGAGGTGCTCTGTTGAAAAAAATATAGCAAAAATATTTTGTTGTTAAATGGATATGTCATTAAATAACTTTTGTTATTGCTGTTTGAGGCTTTCACTCTGATTTAGATAGCTGGCTCCTTTAAAATGGGTGAAGGAGAGATATTTATTTTTAAATGTTATTGTCTGCCCATATTACCACAGGTAATTCTGGGCGGCTTACAACATTATATACAGAAACACTATAAACAAAATTGTGGTTACGTCTAATCATTTGTGCTTGTCTTTAGTTTTATTTTCCTCCAATACAAATGGAGGGGCTTTTTCAAGGTGTGTATTTTAATTCTATTCTAAGAATTAATAATATTGCATGCTTGTATGTGCATACCTGCATGCACAGTTATTTCTAGATATGTAAATTTTTCTTTTTTGTGTATGTTAGATATCGCGGGACTAACTCATCTTCAAGGACTGGCATGGCTCTTATGGTGATTGGATTGCTGAGTGGCTTCTCTCTATCACCCAGTTTTGGGTCATTAGTTGACCCAGTTAAAAAGGTGGAAAAAGCAGAAGGCAAAATCCATTTATATCTGGACTCTGTAAGTCAAAATAAAGACATTTTAGTCAGAATGATGCTAAAGCTTTGAATCAAGAACTAAAATTATGAAAAGTTTTTTTAAAATTTATCATTTAAAATAAACATTTTGTTTGGGCAACACTGTAGACAAAATTTAGAAGTAAGTTAATTGGAATCCTCCAGTCCAGATCATTCAGGAGAGGCCAGATTTTATGATGTATATTTGCGTAAGATTGACCAAGCCTTTTAAGAAAAATAGAGACAGATGTTTCAGAGTCAAAAGACGAAATAAAAATGATCAAGTTATAGGCTCTGATAGGAAGCCTGAATTTGTAAACTTTTTAACTTCATAGTAAAAAAAAAGACACACAGGAATGAAGCCACCTTGTTCTCCTGGGTTTTTCTGTTTGACAGGTTTACTCATTAGTGTATTTACTCAGGATAAAGAATAAAGTATAAAATAGGTGTATAAAGGTGGATTCATATGGTACAGATAGTCTTTGCTTATTGACCACTTATTCAGTGACTATTTGAAGCTAGGACGGTGCTAAAAAGCAAGACAACCAGTTCACAAACTTGCATGTTTTGTATTTCTGGAAACAAATAGTAAAAAAAATTCATATAAATACAATCAATCACACAACCATAATTTGGGTGCTTGGCAATCAGTGCTCATTTATGCAGTCTCATGGTCACGTGATTGCCCTTTGCATCCTTCACAGCCTTTTTCCAATAAAAGTAAAGTCAATGGGGAAGCCCGCAAAAAGTTGCAAATCATGCTCACGTGATGATCTTCTTAAAGACATTGCTGCTTAGCAACAGAGTTGTTGGTCATAGCTGCAACCAATAAGTATAATGTAACTAGTTTAGTCCTCATTCAGTAGCCACAGTTGGGACTGGCAAACTCAGTCACTAAGTGGAAAATCATAAGACTATTTATTATATTATTTTATTGATTTATTTATTCAACTTCTATGCCACTCCATCCTGAAGGACTCAAGACGGCTTACAATAATAATATAAATAGTATTACAAATAGATACAGAATAATAAAAAGAAGTTGAATATAATCTAAAACTATAAAACCCTGTATTTAAAAGAAACCCTTCAATTGTAAAGCAGTCTTATTCCCATACAGACATAGCATTCATACAGTGTGGCCTTGTCAGTTGTTAATTCATGCTCCCCCAGGCCTGCCGGTAAAGCCCGGTCTTCGTGGCCTTATGGAAGGCAAGTAGGGTGGGAGCAGTATGGACATCAGGGGGTAGTTGGTTCCATAGAGCCAGGGCGGCCATAGAGAAGGCCTCCCCCATGGTACCGCCAACCTGCATTGCTTAGTCGACGGGACCAGGAGAAGGCCAACTCTGTTATGCTCTTATTGGTCTCTGGGAGGTATGTGGTAATAGTCTGGCCATGAGCCATGTAGTGCTTTATATGTAATAATAACACCTTGAATTGTTCCTGGAGACTAATAGGAAGCCAGTGCAGCTCGTGGAGCATAAGTGTTATATGGGCATACCGAGGCATACTCATGACAACTCTTGTGGCTGCATTCTGGACTATTTGCAGTCTCCACACACTTTTCAAGGGTAGCCCCTTGTAGAGCACATTGCAATAATTGAGATGGGAGGTGATGAGGGCCTGAGTAACTTTGTGTAGAGGTCCTGGTCTCTATGAGGGTGCTTGTGATTTTATTTCAGGGTTTTTTCCTTTACAGTGTCATAAGGATATGAACCTAAAAAGACAAATGAACCCAATAAGTGGGGAAGGTTTCCAGAACTTGACTCACAAGGAAGTCTGATAAAAGGGCAAATCTTATGGCCCTTTTTTTCTAATCTCCACCCTTTGGAGTGCTCATCCCTGTGCTGAGATAATTAGGAAAGTTGATTCTTGCCTTGAGAGGAAGATATTACAAGACAATAAGTAGATACACAATAGAGAATGCACATTGAAAGGAATGTGCTGGCATTGGTTGGTTGGATGCACCAGAGTTTAGAAAGCAAAGCAAAGCCAAAAGTGTGAAACTGATCAAACTCTTGTCAGTTAGAGGCAGCAGGTTAGAGGTTAATGAAGGTCACAGAGTTGAGTTTGTTGGGCCGAAGCCATTTTATTTGGACTCTTTGCCCTGCCACACCACATACTATTCTATTATGCATTTTCTATTGAGGGAAAATGAGAGGGGAGTAATATGAGGTTGTTAGTATGCAGCCATAACAAATTCCTTTATAGAAAGCCAAGGTCATCCTTTGTCCCTGTGCTTCTGCACCTGCATGGAAGGAGATAGGTTGAATCTGCCAGGGTGGCACTTGGAGATTGGAGAATGTGAGGAACTTGTGGGTGTGGGGGACAAGGACATACTTTCAACTGGGTGGTGAAATCCTGGGGACTTCAGATTCAGGTTTCACCCAGATGTACCGACATAGCTCTAATAATAAATTGGGACCTTCAGGAATACTTTAACTCGGATTCTGATTTAATTTTGGGTGCTATTTGGAACCCTGGCAATTCAGGAAGTGATAGCTTGTTTAAGCAATCATTCCAGTCAGGGGACTGTGGAGAATAAAAGGGGTCAGGCACAGGACAATATAAACCAGTGATGGTGAACCTATGGCACGGGTGCCACAAGTGGCACACAGAGCCACATCTGCTGGCACACGAGCCATTGCCCTAGCTCAGCTCCAATGTGCAGGTGTGCAAGCCAGCTGATTTTTGGCTCACACAGAGGCTCTGGAAAGGTGTTTTGGGCTTCCAGAGAGCCTCCAGGGGAATGGTGGAGCGCATTTTTGCCCTCTACTAGCTCCAGCCTTTGGAGCCTGGGGAGGGCCAAACACGAGCCTACTAGGCCCACCAGAAGTTGGGAAACAGGCCATTTCTGGCCACAGGGGGCCTCCCAGGAAGCTGTTTTCGCCCTCCCTAGGCATTGAATTGTGGGTGTGTGTACTCGTGCATGTGTGATAGCGCACGCCCACAATCTTTTGGCACCCGAGGGAAAAAAGGTTTGCCATCACTGATATATACATTGGACTACATTGGTGAACATGTAACAGAGAGCGCGAGAGCCAGAGAGAGACTGTGAAGGTCATAAATGCCACAAAGTTATTTTTTCATTACCATTATAACTTCAAATAGTTGCTGTCCAAGGCAGTTGATCTACCTATATTTGCCTTCAAAACAAATAGGGAAATAAGAATACATTTTGTTAAGCATGATTCTATATAACAGTTATGGACTGTTGTGTTCATGTTTTCAAATCAGCTTCTGTTTATGATTCTAAACTTATGTGCAATGCGTCTACTGTTACGGACAAGCTATAGATAAGATTGTCAGAAAGGACACCTATTTGTAAATACTGTATATTACTGTTCTGAGTAATGCAGTTAAAGATGGATGCATAAGTAGTTTCTTTTTTAAAATATTAAACATCTAGTTTTTCATAAGTATTCATTATGGAAGCATATAAACCTTTCTGAAATTTATCTTTTTTTTTTTTTGCAGTTAAACGAAACACAGGTTTGTGTGGACATTCCAGCTGTGAGAGACTTCAAAGTGGCAAATGCCATGGGTGCTTCAGTGACTGTGATGGATTATTATGAACCCAGTATGTGTCAATCACTTTTATGCATTAAGTGCTCAAGTATGCAGTTTAGGTGGTAAAAGGAAGAATGAATTGTTGTATGTTAAGGAAGGACCAGGTTCAATTAATAAAGACTATACAAGTAGAAATAAGCATGACTGGAAACCACAGGAACTTAAATAATGTTAATTCTCTTAAACCTTGAAGAAATTGGAGGTGGTAGAAGGGCCTTGTTTGGTGGAACATAAAGTCCATTAAATGTATATTGTCTGAAAGACTGATAATTTTAGGATATAATTATTCTTCAATCAAGAATTATTTTGTTACTTAAAGCACTCAACAAATTTAGCAATAATTTGGATTCATGGATATGGTAAAAAATGACATTGATTGATTGATTGATTGGATTTGTACACTGCCCCTCTCCGTGGATTCTGGGGGGCTCACAACATGTCAATAAAACAATATACACATTACAAATGGATCCAATTAATATAGATAATTAGCTAAAACATTATAAAAACTAGATATCAAAACCATTCATTCAATACATTCAATGCAACCAAACATAGTAAACATTCATTCAGTTCAATTCAATTCATTCAATACAACCAAACACAGTAACCATTCGGTGGCCAGAGGCTGGGATCTAATGACCCCAAGCCTGGTGGCATAAATAAGTTTTCAAGTTCTTTTGAAAGGCGAGGAGGGTTGGGGCAGTGCGAATCTCTGGGGGGAGCTGATTCCAGAGGGCCGAGCGCCCCATAGAGAAGGCTCTTCCCCTAGGCCCCTCCAAGCGGCATTGTCTAGTTGACGGGACCTGGAGAAAGCTGACTCTGTGGGACCTAACCGGATGCTGAGATTCATTTAGACGCCATAGTTCTTTATAGCCCACTGTGGGCAGTTTACAATATCAGCATGCTGCCTCCAACAATCTGGCAAAGTACAATGATGAAGTTATAGGATAGTTTTGCTTCTGATATTGTTTCACAACAGCATATACTGTATTTTTAGGAGTATAAGATACACCTTTCTCACTAAAAGAGGCTAAAAATTTGGGTGAGTCTTATACCCCGAATGTAGCTTTTATTAAGCTTTTTTTTAGTCCTAACATGCAAACGAGTGAAGCAATCTTCCATGCTTTCCTTGCTAAGCGATCTTCTCTTTGCCTGCTTTTTTCACTTCTGCTTCGTCCAACAATCAGCTGGGCCTCTGTGCTTTAGAAGCTTTTTTTTCAGCCTTAACTAAGTGCTAACCCGTGAATTGATCTTCCATGCTTTGCTAGCAAAGCGATCTTCCCTTTGCCTGATTTTCTCATTGTTTCTCTCTCTGAAGCGAGAGAAAAGTGAAGTGTTTTATAAACTGCTTTTTATCCCCAACCAGGGGATAAAAAGCAAGCACACGTGCTCAAAACCAGCAAACTATGTACAGAAACTCATCAGATTAAGGACTAGCTAGATGAATACCTGGTAGGCAGATTATCTTTTCCCTATTTTCCTCCCTGAAAACTAAGGTGTGTCTTATATTCCAAAAACCACAGTAAACACTATCAAATAATAATTTGTTTGAAATGTTGGGCCCTAACGCTTTTTCTTTGCTTTTCAATTGTTCATAATAGGGAGAAGAGCAGTGAAAAGCTACAACTCCAAGGTGATGAAGTGTTTGACATCTTCTACTTTCTGTGAAGACAATAAATCTAATTTTTGTAAAACAGATGGCTCTTTATCCGTTTCTCTCTCTTTGGAATTGTTAGTACTGCTAATGCTGTCAACTTGCTATGTTGTTATCTGATGTAATAACTGGGTGACTTATGCTTATTGCACTGATGACAGTACCATTGATTGTATTTTTTTGCATAAGGAAAATATGTCTGGAACCTGTGAAAATTGACTTATGAGTCCAAACTCTGTGCAAGAATTTGCATCTCAAATTAAGTAAGGGTAAATTGCTTGGATTGGAAAACTTTTCACATTTGTACCATTTTTATTTTCATTGGCATCTTCTATACTGGTGTTTCTCACCCTTGGAAATTTTAAAATGTGGGTTTCAAATTCCAGAATTCCCCAGACAGCAAATCCACACAGTATAAAATTACCAAGATTGAGAAACACTGATCTTTATCTATTAAATGCTCACATAGGGACTTGCTGCAAAATCTTATATACTGCATATGTTTGCCTAGTAATAAGTATGAAGTGTATATAAGATGGCAACCTAAGCTATTTTCTCCAATGAAATAGGGGAGGATTCAGACTATATTATGCTTTGAATTAGATAATCTTAAAATTAAATTGCTTTGTTTAAAACTTTATTTTTTTAATGTAAAGCATATCTGAATGAAGCCAAATTGATATTCAGGAAAAAGCTGGAGTATATATTTTGTATTACTGGTAGTTTTTTTTATTTTTATAGTAAATTTGAGAATTTTTAAAGGAGTATTTTTAGTTTTAGTACTTATACTATATATTAATTAAGATTTACACCCCTAATTTATGGGATTTAGTTTATGGTACATTTCAGGCTAACAATTCATAAGTGATATCTACTGTACTGGCACAGAATAGAGCATATCCTTCAAAGCAGTTTAATAAATACCATAATTTGGGCCAGATTAACATTCATTGTAATATTTACTGATTTCCTAAATTGTGTTCTAAAAATCCAAATTAGTCTTATATGCATTGATCATACAATATGCACATAAGAAGACATATTAAATTACCACTTAAAAAACCCCCAATTTTAAGCAACTGGCCATAATTGATATTTGAGTAGTCATATTGTGAAAAATGCTTAAACTGTGCTAAAAACAAAATATGTGTTGGAGTGCATGATTCTTGTATATGTGTTAATGGTAAATATAAGAAAGCAAAAGATTTATATTATGATAAAGGGTTCTTTTTAATTAGAAATTTTGTATTTTCTTTTACAGTATGACATTTATTGCTTGCCCTAATTGTTGCTAGAGAGTAAGATAAAGCAGTTTAGTCGCTTGCTTCAAATTGAACCCATTTTGTCTTACCAATCCTATGGACAAAAAACCAGAAGCTGTTATTAAACTAGAATACTAGCCCAAAAAGGAACTCTATCTCTGAAGAATTTTAATGTGGTACAAACTTAATGATATGTTACTCAGTGATAGAGCGCCTTGCAGAACAAGAAAGACTAGCAGTATACAGTAGGTAATCCTCTACTTAAAAATCATTTGTTTAGTGACTATTATAACTGCACTGAAAAAAGTGAATGACTTATGACAGTTACATGTAATCAGATTTGGATACTTGGCAACTGGCATGTATTTATGATGATTGCAAGTGACCTGTCATATGATCACCTTTTATGACCTTCTGACAAAGTCAATGTGGAAGCCCGATTCACTTAACATGTTACTTAAGCAAGAAGGATGGTAAAATGTGGCAAAAGTCACTTAACAACTGTCTTGCTTAGCAATAGAAATTTTGGCCTCAATAATGTTTCTAAGCCGAAGACTATCTCTATAGGAACAAACAAAATATTGACATTGAGATGGCCGGAATTAAGTCTGTCAGTCTAAATAGAACACAAAGAACTCAGTCTGAAGTAAAGACAGCAGTGTTTTTGTTGATTGAAATCTGCTTCCATTTTCCTTAAAACTAAGGTTCAATAAATGAATGAAAAGAAAACTTGAACCATTAGAGTTCAATGCCAGTATTTCTAGGCTGCCAGTGATGCAGAACTATCAAATATCAACTGTATATTGCAACAGTCAAATTCACTTAGGAAGTGAAGCACTGGATTAAAATAATGATGTGGTCAGGCTCAGGTTTAAAACTTTAGAAAGGAAACTATGAACAAATGTAGACAAATATGTGGTGAATATTAAGATTTATATAAGAGAAATTTAAGCAACTTTATCTGCATTACGTCTTAAATGCATATAATCAATTCTCAGGGAGTTTGGAATATCTGCTTATTTTATTTGGCACTGTATGCTTCAATTTGAATATTATATTATACTGTATTATATTATATTATATAGGACTGAGAAAAAGTGCATGGAATAAAGAATATGTCTTTATACAAATTTCTCAATTCATATATGTATACATCTGCCTAACATTGAATAAAGAAATGTGCGTTGTAGCTGCAAGAAAATATATGTTTAAGATTTCAGGATTTTGTACATGTATATCAGAATGAGGGCTTTAATTATGTTCTAAATACTCTATTAAAATATATATTTGTGCTGAAAATTTAAAATATGCATTCTTACCAGATCACGAGAACCCCCCCCCCCTTTCAATTGTGGGTTGCTACTGGTGCGATAGGCGACTCTGCACCAGTAGCGGCCACCAAACTGTGAAATTTGTGTGTGACCGCTCCTTCGGGTGCCACCATCTTTTTCCTTGAATTTTTGGTCATTTTGCACAGAAGCAAAAATCTCATTGGGGATGCACCAGGGGTGGGCTGCTGCCTGGATGAGGGGGGATGCAGTGGGGTAGCGAAAATGGAGTTCCGCCCCAGAGCACCCAATTTGCACTGAAAGATGAAAGAAAATGCAGGGCATCCTGCATAAGCCACGCCCACAGTGTGGTAGTAAAATTTTTGGTAACCATTCACTGGGATGCATGCATGTGCATAGCACGCACACACAGGAATCCTCATGCTGTGTACCCAGTAGGTAAGAGGAATCGGCCCCTGCCCCACTTTAATAAATATATCTATATAACTGGTCCCAAACTGAAATAAACACAATGTGTTTTTGGAGTCAGCCCTGTATTATTATTATTATTATTATTATTATTATTATTATTATTATTATTATTATTATTTAGTAGACTTGCATGCAGTGATGGGCTACCAAAATTTTTATTACCACACTGTGGGTATGGCTTATGCATTTTGTTTCAACATCTTTCAGTGCAAATTGGGTGTTCTGAGGTGGAGCTCCATTTACGCTACCCCAATATGTTCCCCCCCTGTCCAGCAGTAGCCAACTCCTGATTATCTACTATATAAAGTGTATGTACACACACACGCGCGCGCAGCTCTTCTAAAATTATACACATTCAACCTCATTTACTGCGATAGGAAAAACATACCCAGAGCAGTGTTCCCTCTAATTTTTGTTTGGGGTGGGCGGAAAAGTATAGTGTCTGAGCGGCAGTCCCTTTGGGACTGGGCGGCATTCTTTCCCTCTCACTCTTTCCCTCTCGGCTTCTGGGCAGGTTTGAAAAACTCTGAGTTGATGATGATTTTTAAGTGAGCCATTGCTCACTGCTCAGCTTAGAGGGAACTATGACCCAGAGCCCAGAAGGGGAAAAAAAGAAGAAAAGAAAATCAAAGTTTTGCCACTGGTACTGTGTACCTGACCAAAATTTTGCTACCGGTACTGCGTGCCTGACCGTACCCGTAAGAGCCCATCACTGCTTGTATGCCGCCCCTCTCCGAAGACTTTTCAAATATGTTCTTCAAAAGAAAGCACTTTATGACTATGTTGTTTAGTAACAAATATTCCATTGTTAAGTAAGCCCTACTTGTAGCAGGTAGGATTATCAAATTACTGGTGTTAAGTGAGGGGCTACCTGTAAAGCTACTGCAGCTGCTGTATAGGGAGAATCTACAGAATACAGAAGGCTGGATCTTGTATCCATGGCCATTTAAGAGAAATTTTAAAAAAATGGCTTTATTATATGCTGGGAGGGCGGAATGATAGAGTCTTGGTTGTAGGAGAATCAAAAACTGAGGAGATGGAATGAAGGACAGAACACATGAGTAAATTGTTAACTATGCACAGAGTTATCTTAGATGCTAATAACAGTGATTTAAAAATGCACTGCCACATTGCGTGCACTAGCCTTTTTCTATCACTAGATGATCGTCATTTGAGACATGAAAGGCTTTGTCTTTGAATGATTTAACTTCCCCAATGAAAAAAGAAGACTGTTATGTGAGATTTTGCATTACCAAATAATTACAACAGAATAGCCTACTATACTATTCACCCACATCGCCATATGGTTTTAGTCCCTCTGTAGAATACTTGATGGTTATATGTCAATTCACCACATAAAGGCAAAACAAAATCCCCGGGCAAGGAAAAATGCCACAGTCTTCTAAAAGTATCCTCCCCATTGCAGGATATTTAGCAATTTCCCTAATATTTTATGCAAATTGAAAACACATGTCAAACTGATAATAGTTAACCCACTCTTCGATTATGTTGTCTCCTAATGAAACAAAGAACCAAGTTCTTCCCTACTTACAGAGTAGAGGGAAAAACCAAAAGGTCTTGTAATCAGTCTTCCCCAAATAATTCAGTCAAGTAATTCAGGTCTATGCTGCTCTTTTGGATCATCCCAAAAATAAAAATAAAAATAATAAAAATAAAAATAAAAATAAATTGCTCTGCCTCTTGACAGAAAGCCCATTATTTGCCACTTTAAAAATAATGAGAAGACCCATACCATGATCAAATGCTAGCATTTTATATTGAAAGAGTTCTGAAGAGCATTTGAAAAGAGGGTGCTGAAGGTCTGTTTTAGCTTCTGTGTTGTTGCAGAGTACAGAAGCAAGGCATGGTCAGGAGATGGCTGTGGGTTGTCAGTAAGCTGAGGATTTCTCTCATTTGGATTCCGATCTGGACAATGCAAATAATTCAGGACTCAGAGCATCTTCTTTTGAGGCCGTTTGTCTGCATTTTCTGAGCCTGGGCTAATGATCCTGGAGATGTTCGGTGATCCTGGAGATGTTTCTGCAGTATCATCCTCTCTGACATGTTCTAGAAGATGAAAAAAGATGGAAAAGAAGTTTGCTTATCTACTCCATAGGCATGCAAAGCAGACAAATAAATACAGAGGGAACATGAAAATACAAAAAAGTTAAAAAGTGGTGGAAGCACTAGTGAAATAAAAATACAGTAAGTTCTTTATTGTACTCAGTATCTCACTGACAAGTCAAAGTATGTACTTGCTTTTAAAAATTCTACAAAAACCAGAACAACCTCAATTCTAATTCAGTTAAGAAAGTTATAAATAATGTGATCTTGTCTAACTCTTTGGGCTATATTAGAATTAAATAAAAGATTTCCCTTAATAAAGTGATGCATTTCAAAAATACATGGGGAACAGAAAAACACAACTCTGTTCTGAGACAAATCCTTCAGAAAATAACTTAATTCATAATTAGCATTTTAAAAAGGCAGCAATAGTTGATCTTTAAAGTTCAGGAGGATGAGATGAAGATGGGAAATATCCAGATTTCATGTCTCAACATCTTAGTTTTTGCTCAGCTACTTCTCCCTGGCATTTTTTACTGATCGTCTAAGAGGATACTATTATTATTGTCTAAGAGGATATTGTTCCCCATTCCTGGTAATCGGGGCCAAGTAGCCACAAGGGTGTTTAGATGATTGATACATAAGGCATAACATTTCATTCCTCTTAAGAGCCTTTAAGAAGGATTCAGAATACAGGTTGGAGTGGCCTTCCGAATTGTTCCAAAAGTTGCTTCCAAGTTGTAATAAAATGAGACACAATGAGAAAACTATTACATATAAGAAAAGTGATCATATGAGTTATATTTAACTTAATTTAAGATAGATGGAAATTAAAAATGTAACTGAACCCATTTTTGTTCTAGCTTCAACCCTCAAAAACTAAGTGTGGTTCAAAAACAGATCATATGCCCTCTGTCATTCATAATATGGAAACACCATGTGTGATGTAAATGATAAATCAAAATAAACACTTCCATTTATAGTGTATTCGTAGTCAAATATGTCAGTAGTGGAATTCAGAAAACTATTACTGAGTCCTCTCAGCCATGTTTCAGTTCATGTTTATATTATAAATTACCAAGCCAAGTCAATAATTTTTATTACTTTGAAGATAGATAGCAATTAACAAACTTTGCTTAGCACAACTACATAAAATTAAAGCTCACAGATGTAAGGCAAACCTTTGGGCAAGTGCATTACCTATCTCTCTGGGATTCTATGTATTTGAAAAGGATAGCACAAATTCAAGAACAAAAGTTCATTGATGTGTATTGTCTGTTGTTTTAAAGATGTGAATTTAGCACCAAAACATGTATATGTATATGTGTATATGTTGAGCTTTCCATCCTTAGAAGAAAATAAGAAACAGGTTTGCTTGGCATGGTGTCAGAGCAAGTGCTCTGCAGATTGGATGTAATTAAACGGTGAGGTTTGGGAAGACTTTGGATCAAAGTCATGTTTGTTCTGATTCTATTGAATATCTTACGTTCTTGACATTTGTAGAGTCTGCTATGACAATCTGCTGTTTTAAGGGTGTTGACATGACAAGTTACAGAATAGGCTACATGTGTGGATCAAGCCTGACTGCAAAACATGTTCCAAAACATACTGGAATGCAGATAGATCGCAGAAAACTATTTTCCCATTCAAAGGTATCAAGCTGAGCATAATATTGAGGGCAATATTCCTGGAGATAAGGAATTCTTGCTCAAGGCCAAGTTTGTGGCTTGTGGAAATAGTGATGGCCAGATTTTTCTATGGCTGATGGAATTCAGAGTTAAACACTAAATACAAGATTGCTGCTTGATTTGTACCAGTTGTCACTAAAGAGCATTCTGAAAACGTAAAGACGTCTTTTAGGAACAAATGCGTGCCTACCCTGGATTTTATGCACAGCAACTAGGCCAAAGATAATATCACACATCACCATGAGAATAGTGTTACACTTCTGGTTCCTCCTTCGGCAATATCGGAAGCTGGGGCTGCGACCTCTGCAGCCAGTTCCAAATACTCCATACCTGAGGGTTCGAATTCAGACCTAAGCCCCCCAGTAGAAGGGGCAAAGCAAAAGGAGACCACCAGGAAAGTAGATGGGAGCTGAATCTCCTCTCCCCAAACTGGCACGGCCCTAGCCGACGGAGTGAAGTTGCAGCAGTTTTGTATGAAAAAAAGAAAAGAAAATATTAATATAAGCTTGATGATGATGGAAGAAATGAAGTTATAAAATAATATAAGAAAATATTAATATAGGATAGAAAAATAAAAATGAATGTTCAACTGGTAGTAATATTTTTGAATATAAGTCATAATAGGAAATATAAAGATTGAAAATATGTCACATTTAAATAATAATTTGACTAAGTAATTGCAATTGATGTCCTCTGCAACACACATTTTCCAATTGGTTAGGTAATTATTGTGTTTAAAGCAGTGCTTCTCACTATAGATATAATTCATTCCTTTTCCTGTTTAGTACAAGATTGGGATAAAATAAATACCTGGGCAACACCAGGTAATCAGCTAGTCACATAATAAAAACACGAACAGAATGTTGGGAAGGAAAAGCATTTCATGGTCAATTTCTACAAAAGAATGAGGGGAAAATGGATACAGATAAAACCTGGCAATATCTCACAACTGGAACATTTAAAAAAGAAAGCAAAGGCTTGATTTCGGCTGCTCAAGAGTAAACCATTCAAACTTATGCAATCAAAGCCATAATTGAAAAATTACAGATTGGGGGGGGGGAGTATAAATAGTAGTTCATATGTTCAGCTCATGCAAAATGTTAGAACTAATAAACTAATTTATAAACAACAACATACCATAGCCGCCAAAATGATTCACTTGAACATCTGTAAAAATGATTGTGCACTAGTTGTTAAAAATGGTTAAGAACAGAGTTGAAAAAACAATACAAAATGAGCAGGTTAAAAACAGCGTGGGCTTTCTGAATATAAACCCATAGTCCCGGCTCTTAACACAACAGATTTAACTATGGTTGAAAAGAATAAAATGTAGATAACTAATGTAGAAATACCAGGGGATAGCAGAATAGGTGACAAAAAAATGGAGAGGATCACAAAGTGTCAAAATCTGAAAAACAAAGTTGAAAGATTATGTCATGAACTGACCATGATGGTTGCAGTGATTATGGACATATTGGGTGCCATTGGACGACACCCATATAATGTGTGGATTGACAAAAATGCCACCCATGAATTATAAAAGGCCACATTACTAGAATCTGTATATATTCTGTGCTGATACATTACAGCATTTAAAGTTCCAATGCCTATGAAGACCAACACTAGCGGGCGGCTGTAATTTCACATTGTTTTGAACATATCATAATGTATGTATGTATGTCTGGAAAAGAAAAAAAAAAGCAGTGTATGCACTACCCAGAGCCAATCGGAGCAGGCTTTTCATATGGATTATTATTATTATTATTTATTTTATTTCTATGCCGCTCAATCCCAAAGGACTCAAGGTGGCTTACAACAATATAAAAATATAAATACAATAAAAAAGAAGTCAAATAAGGAAAATCTAAAACTGTAAACCCCAATTTAAAAATCCCATAATTCAATCAATTCAGGCAATACACACACGTACATACATACAATATAATTGGCCATGACAGGGGTCAGTTTCATGGCCCCCAGGCCTGCTGGCACAGCCATGTCTTTGTAGCCTTTTGAAAGGCCAGTAGGGTGGGAGCAGTCAGTTTCATAGAGCCGGGGTGGCCATAGAGAAGGCTCTCCCCCATGGTCCGGCCAATCTGCATTGCTTAGTTGACAGAACCCGGAGGAGGTCAACTCTGTAATCTTATTGGTCTCTGGGAGGTATGCGGCGGGAGACGGTTCCGTAGATAGTCTGGCCCTAAGACATGTAGGGCTTTATAGGTGATAACCAACACCTTGAATTGTGACCATAGACTAATTGGTAGCCAGTGCAGCTTGCGGAGCATAGGTGTTACATGGGTGTACCAAGGTACACCCATGACGGCACATGTGGCTGCATTCTGGATTATTTGCAGTCTCAAACACTCTTCTAGGGTAGTGTTCTGCCGGTGTGTCCCAACCGCCCGTAATTACAGGGTAATTAGTCCAAAAAGACACACACCACACGATAGAAGGAAAACTAAAAGTCTTTATCAACAGAAAAGCAGAAAAAACTCCCTTTTTAAATGTCAAAGGGATTTTCTGGTACACACAAGGCACAGTTTAAATGCAATCCAATTTCTCACCCAGTAACTGGGAAATTGAGTCCAATTCCAAAGTCCAGAAAGTCCACAAACAATCTTGAACAGGGAAACAGCAAACCCATGATCTTAACGAAACTATGAATCAGATAAACTTCCACAAGGCTAAACCAGCACACTGCTCTTTTTATCTGTAGCACTAATTACAGCAGCCCCACCCAACCACAAGTGCTCTCACTTATCTCCTGTAATAATCCTCCAGTTGTTCTCTCCTATGCATCACTCTATACATGCGTGGGTACGTCATAAGTTCTTGTTTAGAATCCAGGGATGATAAGGATGATTGATCTCCTGGGCTGTCTGCCAAACTCTCCTCTTCCCTGCTACTCACGCTTCCTTCGTCAGAGGAGCCTTCGTCGGGAGATTCTATCGGGAGCAAAACAGGCCTGTGGCACGTGGATGTTTCCCCCACATCCACCTCCACACTCCTTGGGGCAGGAGCTGGGCCAGAGCCAACCACAACAGGTAGCCCCATGTAGAGTGCATTGCAATAATCAAGACAAGAGGTGATGAGGGCCTGAGTGACTGTGTATAAAGCCTCCTGGTCCAAACAGGATGAGGTGGATGAGGTTGAAACTGACGATCACCCATTCTTAGGATGCCACATGCTAACTTTGCTTGGATAGCAGCACCAAGACATGTTCTGGGTGCCCAGTAAAGATATGTTGGGAAGTTTAAATTTTTTTTCCTGGTGGCTTTGGGAGTATAGAGAGCAGCAGTTTCAATTTGTTGCCAAAATAAATATGTACATATTAGAAGACTTAGTTGAATACCTGTGCTCTGCTATGAAACTATGTGACCGTGCTTGATAAATCAACACTTACAGATTGAAAATTAATGAGTAGTTACGATTGGCTTCTCCTCTCCCCTTTTCTCCCTTAGGCTTGCTCTGCAGAAGCCTCTCCTATGCTATCCTGTTCTCTCCAGAGTTTTTTTCAGGTTGGGAGAGGGAGTAGAACGTCTAACTAATTAGCATCAGAGCATGTTAATAATAATATAAGAAATACTAATGATCTGATGGGCGTTTTGAAAAATCCTTTCTTAGCAAGCACCTAGCAGCCAAAAGGAACATACATGCCAAATTCAAGTTTATAGGCTTTACGGTTCTGGAGATTTTGTGATCTCAGTATGAGTGGTGTTCACATCTACATAGAAGATTGGTTGTCTACTCTGCTGCCCATTGTGAATGCATGCAAACCAAGTGATTATTCCCACCAATATCTCTCCTGAATAAGAGGTTTCACATGCCTGGTCCCTTTGAGAGCTGCAGTTTTGAAACTTTCTGTTGAGCCATCTGGATTGAAATATTTGATGGAAGCAAGGGGAGAGATATGCCTCCACAGCGTAATCTAGCCTGACTTCAGTGTATAGGCAAGCAGTACCCAAAGTAGATACAGGGCTCCAAAGCATGGGGTGGGTTCTAACTTACTTTGCTGCCAGTTTGCTTCATCCCGTCTTGTGTGGCCATGCTTCATGGGCTCGGGTACACTATATGTGTGCATGTACGTGGCAAAAAAAATCACACACACACACACACACACAAAAATGCCAAAAAACACATGCCGACTACATGCACAGTGCCGGAATCTCAGATTCTGTGCATGTTCAAAAGAAAAAAAATAAATGTTTTTTTAAAAAAGATGGTGGGGCCTATGGATCCGCACCAACCGAGCCGGTTCCCTGACATCAACAGCAATTCATTACTGGTTTAGGCGAACTGGTCTGAACCAGGAGGAACCCACCTCTGCTCCAAAGGTGTGAGAACTACAGGCTTCCAATAGAAAAACCACATGAAAATTTCCGTTCTTGCTGTTGCCGTTACTGTTATTCCCAAACCGCAAACTTTTAAATTAATAAAAAGTATAGATCAAGTTTCCCTTGACCTTGAATCTAATGAGGTGTTACATAAATGTACCAGGAATATTATCCCAGATTACTGAATTACACAAAATAATAATTTAATGTTTTTCATTTCCTCTTAAGGTCTTGCAGAATGAAACATGTCAAATTGAGTTATCGAGCCTCCTATAAAAGGGCTCAGGAATTAGAATTAATGCTAATGAAATGTACTATATAAATTGATCCCAAATGTTTCAGCAGTGCAAAGGCTGTGCACACATTCCACACTGAAGAAGCTGAGCTAGTTATAAGGTTTCAGAGCTATGGAATTTCTTAGTGAGTGACCTATTCCTTTGAGGCAAGGTTTCCTAAGAATTGATCCCTTGATCTGGAAAAAGATAAAGAATGCACTGACCCAACTGTTTGTGTAAAATTTACATCCTGGTATTCAGTGCCATATCAATCTTCTGAGAAGAGCAGGGCATGTTCTTTGGAATGTTCACCTTCATGCAGTATAGTAGATGGAGGAGAAGGTACCAAGTCAATGTGGCAGGTTTCCCAAATTGTGAAATACACCTTGGGAAGGTGCAGACAGAATCTAGAACAGTGGTTCTCAACCTTCCTAATGCTGTGAACCTTTAATACAGTCCCTCATGTTGTGGTGAACCCCAACCATAAAATACAGTGATACCTCGTCTTACAAACCCCTCATCATACAAACTTTTCAAGAGACGACCCCAGGGTTTAAGATTTTTTTGCCTCTTCTTCCAAACTATTTTCACCTTACGAACCCGCCGCCACTGCTGGGATGCCCCGCCTCCGGACTTCTGTTGCCAGCAAAGTGCCCATTTTTGCGCTGCTGGGATTCCCCTGAGGCTCCCCTCCATAGGAAAACCCACTTCTGGACTTTTTGCGATGTCTTCCCTTGGAATGGGCTGGGGATGGAGATTTTACAGTATCCTTCCCCTGCCATCACCCACTAAACCACGCCCACCAAGCCACACCCACCCACCAAACCACACCCACAGAACCTTTAGTAAAAAAAATTGAATCCCATCATTGGAAATACCAACTTAGAATGAGTCCATTTAACTTTATTTGCCAAATTCCTTGCATTTTCTTCACCATGACCTTATAGAACTATACGTATATGGGGCCTATTCTTATGTGTAATGTAAATTATTTGGCAAAGCAGGAGGTTTGGGGAGGAACGAAAAAATGAGAATAAAGAAATTATTATCATTTATGTTTATAATCACTCCAATAGCAAAAAAAATATTGATGCACTTCAGATGTGGCTTTACACCAAATGTGTAATTTAGCTAAATGGAACAAACCTGAGCTGCATGCAAAACAGATTCTCAGAATGCAGATTCTCAAAATTCTTTTCACATGAACTTTTTGTCTAGCAAAGGACTGAAAACCTCATGAACTTGGTTGTGGGCTGCAACAAGAAAGTCTGCAGAAAGTCTCTTGGATAAGATTTTCCAGCTTTCTACATTGTTTCCAGAAACAATGTCATGAACCCTTGGTCTCTGTACTGGGCAGGAAAGAATAAGTAATTGTTATGGAAGCTGTGCAGTGTAATCGCCCACATTTTTTTAAAATGTGCCTGTAATATTTATCCTGTCAAATGATTACAGTCGCCATACCATTGTTTCTTGTAAGAAACAATGTGAGAAAATGCTTAACGTAATGACATTGTGGTATCCACATTTTTTTGCAATTAGAAGTAGACTGTAGTAGACTGTCCCTTACAATATTTACCTTCTTTAAACAGGATCCTACTAGCTTAAAACATACTTTCCCATACAAGTACCAATCTATTCCAGAATGGTATCACATTAGGTCACAGCTAAAGACTCAATGTTCCACCAGCTCTGTTCTTAAGGTGCCCTAAATAGCACCTCCTCATTCCTAATGTGAGACAAACATTTAAATATTCTATCAGAAACATCCTGACTACAAACAAGTTGGCACGGGGAGAGAGAACATATGTTTTCTAGAGGAAAGTTGCATAACCTTTCACTCTTAAGAGTTCTAAACAAAACACCATGAAGAATTTAGACATAGTCTCCCACCCCTTTTTTATTGTGCCAGATCTAGGCAATTATTTATTTATCTATTTATCTATTTATCTATTTATCTATTTATCTATTTATCTATTTATCTATTTATCTATTTATCTATTTATCTATTTATCTATTTATCTATTTATCTATTTATCTATTTATCTATTTATCTATTTATCTATTTATCTATTTATTTATTTATTCATTCATTCATTCATTCACTCACTCACTCACTCACTCACTCACTCACTCATCCGTTCATCCATCCATCCATCCATCCATCCATCCATCCATCCATCCATCCATCCATCCATCCATCCATCTATCTATCTATCTATCTATCTATCTATCTATCCATCTAATTAATTAATTAGATTTGTATGCCGCCCCTCTCCGAAGACTCGGGGCGGCTCACAACAGCAGAAACAATACAAATCCAAAATTAAAACAATTTAAAACCCATTAATATAAAAACAATCAATAAGGGAAACTTATTATTGCATTCCCTTTTTTATTGCTTAAAGCAGATGTATATATCCAAATATCTACCTAGTAGAGATGGCAAACCTTTTTTGGTTTACATGCCAAAAGGGTGTGTACACGTTTGCTAGCATACGAGCAAATACTCAGATCCATTCCCTCCCCCATGCATGCGCATCCCAATGCTGCTCCTGCGCACAATCTTTCCCATCCCCACACATGCACACAGGCCTCACTAAAGCCTGGGACGGTGAAAAAAATGCCCAAATAGTAAACAGGAAGTTCAGGAAAACAGATTTCTGGTTTGCCCATTGTATCTTTTTTTTTGTACTCTGGAGCCTTCAGGAAAGCTTCCTAAAGACCCGGAGTGCAAAAAATAGCACAATGGGCAAATGGGAAGTCATTTTCAAAACTTCTGGTTTGCCCGTTGGGCTGTTTTTAGCACCCCAGGGCTTCAGGAAGCTTCCCTGAAGGCTCCGGAGTGCCAAAAACAGCAAACAGGCAAAGCAGAAGTCAGTTTTTCTGAACTTCTAGTTTATCCATTGAGTGAGTTTTTGCATTCCGGGGCTTCAGGGAAGCCTCCCTGAAACCTACGGAGAGTGAAATGGCCTTTCCCAAGACTAAAAATCTGCTGCTAGTGCGCACATGCATTCTGGAACCGACATATGGCAACGCCTTGCATGCCCTCTGATATGGCTCTACATGCCACCTGTTCTAGGTTCACCATGACGGTTCTATAGTATATAAGCAGCAGTGGACTGATGCCTGGATGCTCAGTAAATAATAATATTTATTAATTAATTAATTAATTAATTAATTAATTAGATTCGGGGCGGCTCACAACAGCAATAAAAAACAATATAACAGTGGAACAATCTAATATTAAAAACATATAAAACCCTATCATTATTTAAAAAACCAAACAGCAACATTCATACCAAACATAAAACAAAGTATTAAAAAAAAGCCTGGGGGAAAGGTGTCTCAACTCCCCCATGCCTGGCGGTATAAGTGAGTCTTAAGTAGTTTACGAAAGACAGGAAGGGTGGGGGCAGTTCTAATCTCCGGGGGGAGTTGGTTCCAGAGGGCTGCGGCTGCCACAGAGAAGGCTCTTCCCCTGGGGCCTGCCAAACGACATTGTTTAGTCGACGGGACCCGGAGAAGGCCAACTCTGTGGGACCTTATCGGTCGCTGGGATAATGATGATGATGATGATGATGATAATGATATATTAGATTTGTATGCCACCCCTCTCTGAGGACTCAGAGCGGCTATACAGTGATCCCTCGATTTTCACAATCTCGATCTTCGCGAAACGCTATATCGCGATTTTTCCCACCCGATGACGTCACTCTCTTCCTTCCTTTCTCATCTTTCTTTCTCTCTCTCTTTCTCTATCTTTCTTCTTCCTCTCTCACACTCTCTTCCTCCCTCTCTCATCTCTTTCTTTCCTTCTCTCTCTTTCTCTATCTCTCCCCCTCTTGCTGGCGGGCGGCGGGCGGCGGGCGGGCGGGCGGGCGAGTGGAGGCATCAGCGAGGAGCCGGGGTTTCCCCTTTGCGTGGGCGGCGGGGAAACCCCGATCTTCGTCTGCTTGCTGCTGCTGCACTGCCAAGCAGATCAGCTGCTGGGCGGCCGCAGCAGCAGCGAGCAGACGAAGATCGGGGTTTCCCCGCCGCCCACGCAAACTCCACCATCTGCGCATGCGCAGCCATGGAAAAAGGGCGCGCATGCGCAGATGGTGTTTTTACTTCCGCAACCCTACATCGTGAAAAATCGATTATCGCGAGGGGTCTTGGAACGGAACCCTCGCGATAATCGAGGGATCACTGTAATGCCATCTCCCCACCTTTACTGTTACTAGTTCATGAAAATGTGAAAAAATAAGGGAGAGCATCATCTTTTTACCCAAGGGGCTAATAATAACTTATCCATTCAGCTTTTGTTAACAAGAAGCTATATTTGTGATCTGGTCTCATACCTCCCCCACCCACCCCGAAATTCAATTCCACTTTGGTGTCCTTACTGCATGATAGAATCATATGCTTCTAAGTACAGCCTTCATTCTGTGCCTAAAAGGGTATCTCATGTTAGACCTCTTCAAGGACTGTATAATGTGTTTAAATATTTTGTTTTAAACAGATTTTAATCTATTCTGGGTTAAGGATTTTTAAAATATTTATAGATTCTGAATGTGGGCTCGTTGTAGTTTTCAATCTGAATATTTTAAAGTGGTTTTCCATTGTTCATTACTTGACAGTATAATGGCATTGAGATTAAAGGATTACATTTGTAACACATAAGAGATGCTTTAACATCCCATTCAATCCTCTCTAAGAAGTATAATGGATATTAATTAAATTAACTGAGAAAGAGCTACAACTTCTCAGCTGCCTTTAAATACCCCAATTAAATAAAAATAGCCATTTCCTTATGTTCTCCTCTTTGTCTCATAGCCACACTAACTTTGGTTGAAAATGTAGCAAATGTTAGAGAAATTGAACGATGAACTGTCTCAACCTGACACCTTTTTTCTTACTTTTCTTTTTTCTTTATTTTCTTTTTCTTTTTTAAAACAAACACTTTGTATGCTACTCACGAACAGAACAGAACAGGCCTTACTTGGATTTAACATAGGTTTTCCATTCAAAAACAAACAGAAACGATGAGACCACTTTCAAAGAAGAGACGAAGAAGAGACAGAATTCCTGGTTTAATAACATAGGAACATCTGAATCTACTCTGAGTCAAATTATTCCATATTTCCACCCCTAGTCCTGGGAATATAGTACTGGTATTACAGAAGCCCCACAGGGATGATAGCTTACTTTTCAACTAGGAAATGGAAGATGTCAAAATATTGCATTTTTAATTATAGCCTCTCTGTGACATTAGAAATGTGAAAGTGTCAGTTGTGTCATACTTTCAGAAAGAGCCAGCTCTTATATAAATTTTTACATGTTGTTACATTTCATTGGAATTCCTGTAGCCAATTTCCAAGTATTGGTGATAATGGAAGACAGCATTCCACATTTCTAAACTTCTTTTGGTGTTTGAAGTCTGGACTTTTTGGGATTTTAAAAAAATAAAATGTAGGACTTGGTCATTTTTCAGTGCAGCTTCCTCAGCAATAACCAGCTTTACAGCTTTGCCTTGGGCAAGATCTGCATCTGCCAGTAATTCAATTTCCATACTGTCTCCATCACAAATAAAATGGTTTGTATCTTTTCTAGAATATTGTAGAATGTTTCATAGTGGTGTTTGTCTAGAGCAGTGATGGTGAACCTATGGCATGGCTGACACGCAAGCCATTTCCCTAGCTCAGCTCCAGCATGCATGTATATGCCAGCCAGCTGATTTTTGGCTCATGCAGCAACTCTGGGAATGTGGTTTTGACTTCCAGAGAACCTCCAAGGGGATGGGGAGGGTGTTTTAACCTTCCCCTGGCTCCAGAGAGCCTATTGGCCCCACCAGAAGATGGGAAACCTTTGAAAAGTGTTCGGAAACTTCAGATTATGCAGAATGCAGCTGCGAGAGCAATCATGGGCTTCCCTAGGTATACCCATGTTACACCAACACTCCGCAGTCTGCATTGGTTGCCGATCAGTTTCCGGTCACAACTCAAAGTGTTGGTTATGACCTATAAAGCCCTTCATGGCATCGGACCAGAATATCTCCAGGACCGCCTTCTGCTGCACGAATCCCAGCGACCGGTTAGGTCCCACAGAGTTGGCCTTCTCCGGGTCCCGTCGACTAAACAATGTTGTTTGGCAGGACCCAGGGGAAGAGCCTTCTCTGTGGCGGCCCCGACCCTCTGGAACCAGCTCCCCCCAGAGGGTCGGGGCCTTTCGTAAACTCCTTAAAACCCACCTCTGCCATCGGGCATGGGGGAATTGAGACATCTTCCCTGGGCCTAAACAGTTTATGCATGGTATGTTTGTGTGTATGTTTGCTTTTAATAAGGGTTTTTTAGTGTTTTTAAATTATTAGATTTGTTGGACATTGTTTTATTGTTGTTGTGAGCCGCCCCGAGTCTTCGGAGAGAGGTGGCATACAAAACTAACTAACTAACTAACTAACTAACTGACTGACTGACTGACTGACTGACTGACTGACTGACTGACTGACTGACTGACTGACTGAGTAAGAAAGTAAGTAAGTAAGTAAGTAAGTAAGTAAGTAAGTAAGTAAGTAAGTAAGTAAGTAAGTAAGTAAGTAAGTAAGTAAGTAAGTAAGTAGGCCGTTTCCGGCCTTCAGAGGGCCTCCATGGGGGTGGGTGGGTTGGAAGCTGTTTTGCCCTCCCCAGGCATTGGATTATGGGTGTGGGCACTTGCGCATGAGTGACAGTGTGTGCACATGTTCTTTTGGCACCCAAGGAAAAAAAGGTTCGCCATCACTGGTCTAGAGTGCATAAGTGCACTTATGTGCCTAATGTCCCTATCCTACTGTCTTATTATCCTTTCTATTACTATGTTCTACTTATGTTATGTTAATATGTACTATAATACTATACTTGTTTGACAAATAAGTCAATTAAAAAAATAGAGTATATAATAGTCAGACAAAATATTGTCAAACTTTTTTCCTGAATAAAGAATGTAGAAATTTTGTAGCACCGACACATATTGAGAAAGTTGACTGTTTAGCTTATTCACATCTGAGATGCCAGCAGCTGCTGGACCATGGCCTAGTCTCTAGACATAACACTGCCAGTCCCATTTCACAAATTCTTCAATATGTGGGAAGGAACGGAAAAAGCATGGCTTCTACGTTCATCAAAAGCATGGAATGAGGCTTACCAGAGTAAAGTTCCTATAGTAAATGTGCTGCTTGTTTTTTCATTACATTTTTTCAGTATTTAAATAGAGTAAGACCTTTCTTTTTTGTATTCTGCAAAGTTTGGTATGCTGGGGGATTGTGGGATGGGGGTTAGATAAAAAAATGCCTTCCTTTTTAAGAATGAAAAAATGGTTGCATAATAAACTAAAAATAAAAGATTTGCAGATGTGAATCATAATAATTTATGGTGTCCTACTCTGAACCAACTGAAGAGCAAAACAGTTTTGTAACTTTGTTTTTAACCTCATAATTCATCCAGAAATATGGGCTACACAGTTGCCTTAATGTGTGCAAGACAGAAAGTATTCCTCCATTTTTGATTGTTAATATTTATTCATTCTCTCTCTTTTTTGTCACTTGCTTCCAAACTATAACTATGGTATCTGCTTAGATATAGATACCTCTGTCCTTTCATTTATCATTTGTGTGTGTGTGTGTGTGTGTGTATACACATATATTCCTACAGGTCCCTAGTGTACACACAGGGTAAAATGTTCAAGATCATGGCCATTACTACATAGGTCCCTAGTGTACACACAGGGTAAAATGTTCAAGATCATGGCCATTACTACATAGGTCCCTAGTGTACACACAGGGTAAAATGTTCAAGATCATGGCCATTTCTACATAGGTCCCTAGTGTACACATAGGGTAAAATGTTGTATGGCGAGCATAAGTGTACTAGGGTGCCTTCCGTCCCCTGTCCAATTGTATTTCCTATATTTTATATACCTTTTCTCCCATTCATATATCCTTTCCTCTACTCTTCATGGATGTATTCTATTCTCATATCTCTTCTATCCCTTCTCTGACATTTACTACTACATGTTTTTATTCTCTTTAACTTTCAATTTGTATTGGACAAAATAAATAAATAAATAAATAAATGAATGAATGAATGAATGAATGAATGAATAAAATAAAATAAAATAAAATAAAATAAAATAAAATAAAATAAAATAAAATAAAATAAAATAAAATAAATAAATGTTCAAGATCATGGCCATTACTACATAGGTCCCTAGTGTACACATAGGGTAAAATGTTCAAGATCATGGTCATTACTACATAATTGAAGCCACACACACATTGAAACGAAGGGTAGATTTCAACTGAGAAATTGCAACCCACCACATTGAAGTTTGACCACTCATTCCAAAAACTACCTTGCCTCCTACCATTTAATAAGAAATTTAGTCAGCTTCATAGAAGAATTGGATAAAAATGAGGTTTGCTAAGCTTTGTTTAATATTTCAGTTACTATTTATCGCTAATATTTCGGTTACTATTTCTTTATCGCTTTCTATTATTAGTAGGCAAGATATACATGGAAATTCTTCTTAAGCAATGGTGCCAACTTGTAGCCATTTAACTCTTCTTGGGCAAGTTTCATCACAAACTTTGGAAAAATCCAAAAGAGCAGGAGGAGCAGAGAAGAAGGGAGACATGGAGAGAGATGGAAGAAAAGGATGAAGGAGAAAATGAAGAGAGAGAAAATGCTGAAATGGGAAAGAAACAGAAAAAAAATCATGGCATAAGCTGCCCAATTCTCTATGAAATCTGAGTGGGAGAAGGTAAGAGAATGGAATGATAGAAAGTAAAAGGATGCACAGAAGAATGACTGAGGCACTTGTATGTCTAACACAGGGCAACATGCAGTAAGGGAGAAAGACCTTAACAGAATGACAGAATCAAGGACAACAAGCAGTGTTTCCCTTGACCTCATTGCATGTCACCTAAAATGAACATGGTACACAATTGAACAAATGTGACCCTCAATTAAAATTGGTTCCTTATTCTTCTTCATTGTGAAAGGTTTCTGTTAACGTTCTTAAGCGTGAAGCTTTCCAGCAAGGGTACTTCAGACCACAGCTTGCAGTACTTTTCAGAAAAGCAATATTTTAAACTTTAACCACTTTCTTTATGGGTGGTGAAGGGGATAATTGAAAACTGTTTCGACATTAGCTACTTGGGGTTACATAATGGGATGTGGCAACTATTTTAGGCATCTGGCTTGTTAAACATTTAACAATATAATAAATTCTGTCCCTGGATGGAAGATCTAAAGCAAGGCAACAGTAAAAAACCCAAAAAGGTCAAGTTCATTCTTTGTCAGCAGAGAAAATGAAGCCAAAAGGGTATCTTAACCCAACCTGCTTCTTCTCAGCTGGTTTCTAATTAGGCATTTGACAAGAGTCAAAAATAATTTGTAGAAAAAGTTAGGAAATTCTGTTTTGTAGGTGCAGCGGCCAAGCATTTCAAACTATGCAGTAATTTGACTCTGGCCACAGAAATGTACCACAATTAATAGGCATGAGTAGAAGGCCGGTGCAGTGAGGTGGGCCAAAGTACTGAGATCTTTCCTAAAAATCTCTATTTTCAGAAAAAGTCAGAGCTGGACTAATTGAAGAAGCTTTTGGCCTTGATCTTTTCTTCTACAACAGTGTTTCTCAACATTGACCATTTTAAAATATCTGGACTTCAACTCCCAGAATTCCCCAGCCAGCTGTCCTCGACTTACAACCATTTGTTTAATAACCATTTGAAGTTACAATAACACTAAAAAAATTACTTATGACCGGTATTCACACTAATGACCATTGCAGCATCCCCATGGTCACATGATTATAATTTGGTTGCTTGGCAACTCTCATGGGTTTACAAAGGTTGCAGAGTCCCAAAGTCGTGTTATATCACCAGTTGTGACTTTCTTAGATGGCTTTTGGTAAGCAGTCAATGTGGGAAGCCAGATTTGCTTACCCTGTGTTATGGTTAGCTTTGGCCCAGCTCCTGCCCCAAGGAATGTGGAGGTGGATGTGGGGGAGACATCCACATGCCGCAGGCCTGTTTTGCTCCCAGTAGAATCTGCCAATGAAGTCTCCTCTGACCAAGGAAGCATGAGTGACAGGGAAGAGGGGAGTTTGGCAGACAGCCCAGGAGGAGATCAGTCATCTGTATCATCCCTGAATTCTGAACAAGAATTAATGACACATCCACGCATGCGTAGAGTGATGCATAGAGACAACAACTGAAGGATTATTACAAGAGAAAATGAGACCACCTGTAGTTGGGTGAGGCTGCTGTAATTAGTGCTACAGACAAAAGTGCAGCCTGGTGTTTTAGCCTCATGGCAGTTTATCTGCTTCATTGTTTCATCAAGATCGTGGTTTTTGCTGTTCAGGATTGTGTGTGTGGACTCTCTGGACTTTAGAATTGGACTCAATTTCCCAGTTATTTGGTGAGCAATTTGACTGCATTTAACCTGTGCCTTGTGTGTACCAGAAAATCCCTTTGACATTTAAAAAGGGAGCTGTTTCTGTTTTTCTGTTTATAAAAACTTTTGGGTTTTCCTTATCGTGTGGTGTGTGTCTTCCTGGACTAATTACCCTATAATTACGTGCGGTTGAGACACGCTGGCAGAACACCCTGTTTCCCCGAAAATATGTCATCTCCGAAAGTAAGACATAGGAGAGGTTTCATAGAATTGCCTAATGTAAGGCATCCCCTGAAAGTAAGATGTAGGAGATGTTTTGTTCTGCAGCATTCCCGAACAGAACATATATAACACTGCTGTCCATAAACTGCATCCCAAAACGCTGCATCAATCAGATTTAAAACACATCCAACACACATCCAACATGCGGCTGCATGTTTGGATGCGTTTTTGCTGCAGCAGGTAACAGGGTAATAACTGCATGATTCACTTAAGAACAGTGGCAAAAAAGGTCATAAAAGTGGGTGCAACACACTGAACAAACGCCTTGCTTAATTGAAATTCTTGGTCCATTTGTGGTTGTAAATCCAGGATTCTCTATAGGAGTATCTAATGTGTACAAAGTTTTATATTGGAGTTTTCTATCCTCTTATTATTTTTCTCAAGAAAGATTTTTCTCAAACTTTAAAGCAGAAACAAACCTTGTGAATTATCTACTAATTAATCCAGCATGGAACTGAAATTACCAAAGTCCTGTCAGCTTTGTATTCTTGAATACCAGATTGAGACCTGGCATTAAAAAAACCCAGAGTGAACATTTCCCAATATCTAGATAGGGAGGTTGCAGCTGAACCTAACACTCTGTTGAGCAGATGTAGGGAATTAAACCCAGCCATGAAAATCTGTATATCTTAGAGATAAGGAAAGGGAAAAAAATATGACTTTAATTATGAATAGATATAAATCACTACTCAAAGGAGAAATAAAATGCCTAAGAATTAACTGCAGATTAAAAATAAGAGGGTAAAAATGGGGAGGGTGAAAGAATGACATAAGGACATGGCAATGCTTAGAGAAAAACTGATATTTCTCTCTACCAAAATAGTGTAGCCACTGGTAATGACAGCCCGCTTGGTGATGAAGAGGCAGGCAGTCTTGATCCACTGTTGGGGTGATGAATCAAAAGAAGTACAGAAACGTCTCTTTGGAACTCTGTTTTAAGGACGGAGATTGCTTTGCTCTCTCCAGCAAAATGTACATCATTGACCTGTTGCGGTTGTCAAGTGTCATCATATTTTTCTCTTTTGTTAAAAAGGGCATACAATTGTTGCTGCTTCTATTTTAGAAATCAAAGCAACTTTGGAGCTCAATCTGTTCCGCAGATCTGTTCCGTTTTTGTTACTCAAAGACTGTTTATTACACACAGCATGCTGGAAGCAAACGGACAGAAAATGGTTCCGTTTTGGTACCGTGAGTACTACACCTTGATCCCTATCATGTGCACCTGATTTAATTTGCGTGCTTGCGTGCATGCAAAGTTTTCCTGCTGAGTCAGGAGCACATAACAGGGATTGGAACATAATTCCTGGAGATTGGAGATAATAACATTCTATAACTGTAACTACATTAGGCACTAAAGTGTTGGTCATCACCTATAAAGCCCTTCATGGCACTGGACCAGGGTATCTACGAGACCGCCTTCTGCCGCACGAATCCCAGCAACCGGTTAGGTCCCACAGAGTTGGTCTCCTTCGGGTCCCGTCAACTAAACAATGTTGTCTGGCGGGACCCAGGGGAAGAACCTTCTCTGTGGCGGCTCCGATCCTCTGGAATCAGCTCCCTCCAGAGATTAGAACTGCCCCCACCCTCCTTGTCTTTCTTAACTCCTTAAAACCCACCTCTGTCGTCAGGCGTGGGGGAACTGAAACATCTCCCCCTGCCTATGTAGTTCTTTGTGTATGATATGACTGTATGTATGTTTTTTTATATATGTATTGGGGTTTCTTGTTTTTTAGACTTTTTAAATGTATTATTGTTATTTTAGATTCTAACTATTACATTTGTCATTATATATTGTTTTTATCATTGCTGTAAGCCGCCCCAAGTCTATGGAGAGGGGCGGCATACAAATCTAATAAATAATAATAATAATAATCATTTTATTGCAGGGAATACCATAAGGCATCTGCCTGCTGTCCACAGCAACTTTCCTTGTAAGTTTACCTCAGAAAGCCAGCACGTGACTGGAGACAAAGGGGTGTATACTAGGATTGCTGTTAATGGCAATTGTGATAATAATAATAATAATAATAATTTATTGGATTTGTGTGCCATCCCTCTCCATAGACTCGGGGCGGCTAACAACAATGATAAAAACAGCATGTGACAATCCAATAATAAAATACCCTTATTATAAAACCAAACATACACACAGACATACCATGCATAACTTGTAATGGCCTAGGGGGAAGGAATATCTCAGCTCCCCCATGCCTGGTGGTATAAATGAGTCTTGAGTAGTTTACGAAAGACAGGGAAGGTGGGGGCAATTCTAATCTCTGGGGGGATTTGGTTCCAGATGAGGAGTTGATGGTCAATGGTGAGAAGGAATGAGTCCAGGCTAGACATAAGTCTGAAGTTAGGATGCCCCCACATCTGCTGGGCCTGATGATAAAGACTGTTTGAAAAATGGTAACTTGAGGTTTCAATGGTAGTTAAGGAATGGAGGGAGGGCGGGAGGAAAGAAGGAAGGATTATCCCTCTCACTGTTTTTAGAATATAGAACAGTGATGCCGAACCATTTATCCACCGAGTGTCCAAACTGCGTGCATGCTTGCCCAAACTGAAAGGTGTGGGCATGCATGCAAATGCACTCATGCATGTACCTGTGCAAACATGCATGAACATATGCAAACATGCGCAGCAGAGACCCGAAGAGCTGCTGGTCAGCGGGAGGAGGAGATCCTAATACCAGCAGGGTGGCAAAAGAGGTAAGATCTTTTTCTTTCATGAGCTTCTATTTCATCGTTTGCAGGGAAACAGAAGCTCACCAAAGAAATGCCACGGAGATCTGACCTTGGGCGATGGCAGGCATGCCAACATAGAGGGCTCTGTGTACCACCTCTGCCACTTGTGCCACAGGCTCACCATCACAGACATAGAACAATAGAGATAATAATAATTTAATAATAATAATTTATTAGATTTGTATGCCGCCCCTTTCCAAGGATTTGGGGCGGCTCACAACAACAATAACAATAGCCGCCACGAGTTTTCGGAGAGGGGCGGCATACAAATCTAATTAATAATAATAATAATAATAATAATAATAATAATAATAATATAGTACAAATCTAATAGTTAAAACTTAAATTAAAACCCAACTATCATTAAAAAACAATCAATACTACACAATCATACTTAAGTCTTACTAGTCAGAAGGGAGCGCATTAGTCTCCCCATGCCTGGCAACATAAATGGGTCTTCAGAGTCTTGCAGAAAGCAAGGAGGGTGGGGGCAGTTCAAATCTCTGGGGGAGTTGATTCCAGAGGGCCGGGGCCGCCACAGAGAAGGCTCTTTCCTAGGTCCCGGCAGATGACATTCCTACATTCTCCGGGTTCCAGTCGACAGAACACGGAGAAGGCCAACTCTGTGGGACCTAATTGGCCACTGGGATTCGTGTGGCAGAAGGCGGTCCCAGAAATATTCTGGTCCGATGCCATGTAGGGCTTTATAGGTCATTACCAACACTTTGAATTGTGTCCAGAAACTGAACAGCAACCAGTGCAGGCCGTGGAGTGTATAGATAGAAGGGATCTTTTAAGTCCTCCACTCAAGAAGCCCTGCTCAAGCAGGAGACCCTATACCAAAGGCAAATCTTTTTTGGTTCACGTGCCAAAAGGGCACGCGTGCATGTGCTAGCACACACGTATGTGCCCATACCTATTTCCCCCTATGCATGCGCACCTCCCGTGTTTCCCATGTACACAATCCCCCTGCACAGGCCTCACTGAACCTGGGACAGTGAAAAAACTGCCAAACAGACAAACCAGGAAAATGACTTATGGTTTGCATGTTGTGCTGTTTTTTGCACTCAGAGCCTTGAGGAAAGCTTCCTGAAGTGAAAAACAGCACAACGGGCAAACCGGAAGTTGGGTGGTTTTTTTGCGCTCTGGGACTTCAGAGAAGCATGCCTGAAGCCTCTGGAGGGCAAAACAGCCTTCCACCAAGGCTGAAAATCAGCTGGCTAGTGCACACATGTGCACTGGAGCTGACATAGGATAATCCCTCGTGTGCCCTCTAATAGGGTTCCACATGTCACCTGTGGCACGCATGCCTCACGGCCTTATACCATTTCAGACAAATAATTGTATAGTCGCCTTATGAAAGCCTGCAGTGATGAAGCACCCACAACCAGTGTTCCCTCTAATTTTTTGGGGGGTTGGGCGGAAAAGTATAGTGTCTGAGCGGCAGTCCCTTCGGGACTGGGCGGCACAGAAATAATAAACAAACAAACAAACAAACAAACAAACAAACAAACAAACAAACAAACAAAAAACCCACCCTGTTTTGCCTCAGATAATTTCAAAATAAAATACTGCACTGTGTGTCTGTAACAGTGAGCTCATAATAGGGCAACTCTATCAATATCAAAATGCCACTTAAATAGTTGAGCTAGTTTCAAACTAGATTTTGATTTTCTTTCTCTCTTCCTTACTCCCATTCTTTTTCTTTTTCTTTTCCTTCCTCTCTTTTTTCTATCTGTTTCTCTCTCTTCCTCTCTTCCTCTCTCTCTCCTTCCCTCCCACTCTTTCCCTCTCGGCTTCTGGGCACATTTGGAAAACTCTGAGTTGATGATGATTTTTAAGTGAGCGATTGCTCACTGCTCAGCTTAGAGGGAACTATGCCCACAACCTCTGAAGACAAGCTATTCCATTGGTTGATTGTTCTCTCTGTTGGGCATTTACTTCTTTAAATCAGCTTCTTTCAGTTTGGGGCCAGAATTTCCAGCCTGCATAACTTTAGTGTCTCAGTCAAATTCGTTGGGAATTTGGGATGTCGTGATGTCAAGGTATCTGGAGTATTTCATATTGAAAAGTCTGTTTCTAAGTCTGAAGAAAAAATGCCAGGAGATTCAAATGGAACATCCTACATCCCATTTAGCCTAAGCCTAGGTGAGGAAGCCAAATAATTCACAGAGAGGAGACACTTCAAAGAACACGAGACAAGGTCTTAAGACCTTCTCTTTAAATCCACCAAGTCCCTGCAAATATATTTCCATATATGTGTGTGGATGCAAAGACCATTTGCCAACAAAATTTATGACACAGATATAAGACAGGTTTGAAGGATACTTGCATGAAGCATTAAAGTATTTTAAAACCATGAGGACTAGCAAAAATAAATCATTACTGCAGTTTGAACATTGTTTGATTATATTAATCTGGCAGAGCTTTATAAAAGCCTGTCATTTTATTTATTGTATTTATTTATTTCATCCGGTATGTATTTAATAACAGATATAATTATAAACATAATTATGAATACATGAAATGGATACAAATAAAAGGAAACACTAACACAGGGATGATAGCAGGGGTGGGCTACTGCCCGGGGAGGGGAAATGCAGTGGGGTAGCAAAAATGGAGCTCCACCCCAGAGCACCCAATTTGCACTAAAAAATGTTGAAAGAAAATGCAGGATGTCCTGCATAAGCCACGCCCACAATGTGGTAGTAAAATTTTTGGTAGCCCTTCACTGGACGGTAGGCACATTGGTGCACTTATGCATGTCCCTTAGAGACCTCTTAGGAATGGGGTAAGGGCGACAGTAGACAGTTGAAATTGAAGTAGTCGTTGACAGGTAGGATGTTGTAGCAGATGATTTTATGATTTTATAATTTTATGATTTTATGAAGGCAACGTAGTTCTAAACTTTCTAAGCCCAGGATTTCAAGTCTAGTTGCGTAAGGTATTCTGTTGCGAGTAGGAGTGGAGGGATCTTCTAGTAAAGTATCTTTGGACACTTTCTAAGGTACTTATGTCCAATATGTGGTGTGGGTTCCAGACAGATAAGCCGTATTCAAGGATTGGTCTGGCAAATGTTTTGTATGCTCTGGTTAGTAGTGTGATATAACTGGAGAAGAAGCTACAAAAGGTTAGGTTAACAACTCTTGAAGCCTTTTTGGAGATGTTGTTGCAGTAGGCTTTGGCATTTATGTCATTTGATATGAATATTTCAATATCTTTGCTGAATGAGGGTCATCTGCAAGGTCTTGTTTATTCAGCTTGTATTTGGTGTTCTGATTCTTTTTGCCAATGTGTAGGACAGAGCATTTTTTGGTTGAGATTTGGAGTTGCCAGATGTTTGACCATTCTGACACAGAGTCAAGGTCTTTTTGGAGGGTAGCAATGTTGTTGTTGGTGTTGAAGAGTTTTACATCATCAGCAAAGACAACACAGTTGCTTGTAATGTGATCACAAAGGTAATTTATATAGAGTATGAAGAGTGCTGGTCCTAATATGCTGCCTTGGGTACACCGCAGTTAATAGGGATGGGATTAGATAGGGTGCTCTTGTTGTCTGTTTGAAAGGAATGCAGTTATCCAGTCATGTAGGAATTCAGAGATGCCATAGGATTTCAGTTTCAGAAGTAGTTTATTATGAACCACTGAGTCAAAGGCTTTACTCAAATCTATATAAATTGCATATGTTATTTTTCCCTGGTCGAGTTTTGAGATCCATATGTTTTTGCAGTGTAGTAGTTGTAGATTGCAGGATAATTTTTTCCTGAAATCAAATTGCTTGTTTGAAAGTAGGTTGTTAGTTTCTAGGTGGTGGGTAATGGATTAATTTATGATTGATTCCATGACTTTGCATGTGATGTAACGTAGAGAGATTGGTCTGTAGTTTTCTATTAGACTGGGATCTCCCTTTTTGAAGATGGGGAGGACTGTGGCTAGTGATCATAGGTTTGCTAGGGAACTGGTCCTGTAGGAATTTTCAAAGATTATGCTTAGTGGTTCAGCTATGGCTGTGGATCTTTCTTAGGAAGTATGCACATAGTCTATCAGGTCTGATTGACAGAGAAGGTTTTAGGCTGCACAATACATTTCAACGTTGTCTTCAGTGTTCAATCATTGTATTTTTGGTATGTCTTGGAAATTTTGGGCATGAGCCTCAAAACATCCATTGTTTCGCATGTTTTCTTTTATGCTATTTTTCTTTCCCATGTCTCTCCAAATCTCATACACAATAATTTTAATCCAGCTTTTTCAGCCTGGAATTCACCAGCAATGTTAGGACTGCAACTCCCAAATTCTACTCTACAAAGTTCTGGACTAGCCTACTAGTTGCTCCATGATTCCTATTCATACTTCCCACTTCAACCTCTTAAATTGTATTCTACACATAGTGTAGCAGAATGCTTTAATACTTATGCGTGTGCATTGGAATGAGAAGTGACACATCTATTTCCCATGCATTGCTTTTAGCGAACTAAATGGAGGAAATTTCCAGAAAAGAAATGGCCAGTTGAAGACAGCTCTGCAAAAAGTGGAGTCAATGACTGTGGGAGAATGGAGAACCAGCAAGTAGACCTGCTCTTTAATCTTTCTTCTTCAGAGAAAGAGTGAACTTGACGTCCACATGAACTCTAGGTAAATGCTTCTTGAAAGGAAATTGCAAGACAGAAGACTAGACAGACAGACAGAATAACCACACACACACACACACACACACACACACACAAAATTACACCCATACACCCACACATCATTCCAGTTTACTTTTACTGAAATGAATGACTTATTTAGACACAAAACTGTTTTGAGGGTCTCAGTGTCTAATTGGAATCTTACTTTGTACAGTATTTCTGACTCCATAATATTTATTTCATCCATAGAAAAGTACAATGGTACCTCTACCTAAGAACACCTCTATTTACAAACTTTTCTAGATAAGAACCAGGTGTTCAAGATTTTTTTGCCTCTTCTCAAAAACCATTTTCCACTTACAAACCTGAGCCTCCAAAACTATAACTGGAAAAGGCAGAGAGAAGCTTCTATGGGGCCTCTCTAGGAATCTCCTGGGAGGAAACCGGGTCGGAAAAGGTGGGGAGAAGCCTCTGTGGGGCCTCTCTAGGAATCTCCTAGGAGAAAACAGGGCCTCCACCCTCCCTATGGTTTTCCCAGTCACACCCATTATTTGCTTTTACATTGATTCCTATGGGAAAAATTGTTTCTTACAAACTTTTCTACTTAAGAACCTGGTCAAGGGACCAAATTCAGTTCGTAAGTAGAGGTACCACTGTACCTTGTGTATATATGTAACTCCCCCCCAAGAGAATATATAGCAGATGTTATTATAGAGATTCTACTATAGAGAGCCAAGCATCACAGTTCTAACACACAAAAGGAAACCAAACCCAGAAACCGTTGCTTCAGAAGAGTTCAGGACCCTAAATGCAATGCATGATTTGTTTTTACATTTCTTTGTCTTAACCACTAGATGCCGGTATATTGTCACAGAACCTGATCAAATAACCAGATTTTAACATTCCCCCCCACCCCCGAATGGAGAACTTTCCACTGAATTGTCTTCAGTTCATGATGTTGCCAATAACTCCTTCTTTTCTATAAAAAAACATACTTTTGTGCTTCTAGCGATTTTCAAAAATATTGCCAATACCTTCCATTAAATGTGCCAGCCAGATACTTTCCATTACCATAAATAACCTTAGACTGACCTCCTACAGACTCATTACAAAAAGTTAAATTAAGCAATGCTGTAATGGTCTTGAAAAGCATTTATGTTCACAGTTGCATGATCATATTTATCCATTTAGTTCCATTGTGTATTGGCAAAGGCAAAAGTATTACTTGCATGGAACAAGCTCTTGGGAAAGGGGATTCAGTGGGGCATCTTCTGATATACTTGATATGTTTGCTAGAAACCTATAAGCAGGGAGAAAAATTATAGAATAGAATAGAATAGAACAGAACAGAACAGAGTAGAATAGAATTCTTTATTGGCCAAGTGTGATTGGGCACACAAGGAATTTGTCTTTGGTGCACATATTCTCTCAGTGTACATAAAAGAAAATATACATTTGTCAGGAATCATGAGGTACAACACTGAATGATTGTCATAGGGATCAAATAAGCAATGAAGAAAAAACAATCAATATTAATAAAAATCTTAAGGATACAAGCAACACGTTGCAGTCATACAGTCATAAGTGGGAGGAAATGGGTGATAGGAATTATGAGAAAAAACTAATAGTTATAGTAGTGCAGACTTAGTAAATAGTTTGACAGTGTTGAGGGAATTATTTGTTTAGCAGAGTGATGGCGTTCGGGGAAAAACTGTTCTTGTTTTTAGTTAACTTGGTGTGCAGTGCTTATATCAGGGAAGCTAAGAGAAAAGGCTTTGTTTGCTCATGCAAAGTATGTAGAACTTCTTTGGGTGAAGAACTGAACCAGCTTCAAATAAAAAACATCAAAGCTTACAAGGCAACAGTCAGCAGGAAATCTCGCTTATGGGTATATAGATTTTGTTGTACTTCCACTTTCAGTCGTGAGTCCCCATCACATTAAGACATCTGCTAGAACTCTAGACAGCTAACAAACAAAATTATGTAATATCAAATGTCCGCAATAATATAAATCAGGCATCCATAAATAATAACAACATTCCAACCAAAATCAAATTGAAGTCAGCAAAGAATAATCCATATGGAAGCCTTCACAATTTCGCATAATGCATGGCCAGATCCTAGAGAGCCAGTCTGATGTAGTAGTTCAGGTATCTGGCTGTCCTAGTCCCACTTTAGGTACAAAGCCAATTGGTGAGCTTGGGCCAGTCACCATTTCTCAGCCCAAAGAAGCAAGCAATGGCAAACCACTTCCAAAATATTGCCGAGAAAATTATAAAAACTAATCCATGCAGTACCCAGGAGTCAACATTGACTTGAAAGCATACATACATACACAGAGAGAACGTAAAATTGCTATATTCTCTCTCCCTCCCCCCTCCCTCCCCCCTCTCCCTCTGCTAAACACACAAGACAGACAAAAGCAGAGATAAATTTTCACATTAAAAGTATTTCTTTTTGACAACCAAGGAAGATTGTATAAAGCTTGATCACAGAGCAGGTAGGTAGGGAGGACCAATATGGATGATGAAAGACTATTTCTTTACTATTACCTAGTAGAAGTTGAAAAAAAATTCAAGTCTTATTACTGTTATATTGGCAGAAAAATCATTAGATTTATTGATTCATTCATTGATTCATTCATTGATTCATTCATTGATTCATTCATTGATTCATTGATTCATTGATTCATTCATTGATTCATTCATTGATTCATTGATTCATTGATTGATTCATTGATTGATTCATTCATTGATTGATTGATTGATTCATTGATTGATTGATTCATTGATTGATTGATTCATTGATTGATTCATTCATTGATTGATTCATTCATTGATTCATTCATTCATTCATTTATTGGATTTGTATGCCGCCCCTCTCTGTGGACTCGGTGATTTTGGAAGATGCTATAGATCACTAAGAAACCCTTGCCTCCTATCAGGAATGTTTTTCTTGTTCTCTCATTTGTTTATCTGCTCTTTCAATCATCAGACATGTGCCTCCATTCCACCAAACAAGGAACTGAAGAAGTTAGCATGCAGGCATTGGGGAATGACTTGCATCAAACCACACAGAGTTTAGGTGGGATATCATTACTACTACTAAAAGTAATATTAAGAATAGCAATAATAACCATATACAGCATCTATGTCAGCTACAAATTACTGCCAAGATATCATTAGCAATGGAAACTCAGGGTAGTATGAAGAAGGAGGCATTACAAATAGCTAGTTGGAATGTTGACTTTTCTTTTCTTAATCACGTTTTGCTTTACACATCAAGGTCTGATTCACAAGTGCAAAGGGATGCCAAACTGGAGTTGAAGAGAAATTGGATTCCTCTTCTCACTGAGACTGAAGTCTTATGGGTTTAGTGGAAGATATGATGTGGCAGACACTTTTAGATCTCTTCTGATTTATTATTGGAAAACATGTTGGTAGGTAGCTGCGGTATTTTAATTTATTCTAACTTCAAGATTGATTGTAAAAAAATCTGCCTGATTTGCCCATAAAGTTCTTCTTTTTTTTCTGGCTGGTTTTGCATTAAGCCCAGAAAGATTTCAAGAAAGCTCTGGGAAGGGATTCCATACCCTCAAAAGTGCCAGGAATTTTCTTTTGCAAGAATCTTATTTGCCTATTCTGCACACAGACAATGTGTGTGTGTGTGTGTAACATATTTTTTTTAATTATGAAAAAAACATATATATGTATGTCTCTGTGTGTGTCACTCTGTGTGTGTCTATGTGTTTTTGTGTGTGTGTCTTTGTTGTGTGTCTGTGTCTACACACACACACAAACAGAGTGGGAGGGAGGGAGCAATGAGAGAGTGGTAAATCTGTTGCCTTGAGGAGAATCATATATTGTACGTACATGCATACATACTTACCAGTACATACATAACTTGCACCAAGAGGATAGATCTTCAATAAAATGGATTCTTTTTCCCTATGGAAACTTGGCGTAAGAAATTACTATGACATCTGGAAGGCAAGTTTCCTTTCAGGCAGCCAGGTTAGGTTTTGAAAGCAAAGTCATCTGGGATCAGACTTTGCTGACATAAGTGTAGAGGCTGCTCTTCCAGCCAAAATTGCATTTCTACCATCTAAATCATTTCCAAAAGAATTGGCTCTTTAATTGAGAATTTAGGAGGTGGGGGCAGGAGGAAGGCAAAGCCGATTCTGAAAAAGGTGTCTGAATTTTTTTTTCTCTGAAGAGTCTCCTGTAGGCATAAAAATAAAATTATAGTCAAGATTTACAGGTAATTGTATTAAGCACTTTTTTCATTCTGATCCACTTTGCCTACCAAAAAGACTAATCACCATAGATTTCAAGTGATCAACCATATTAGCAGTAGTCTGGAGCTGCTATTCCCTATGTGGGGGTGCTTGGAATGTCTTTATCTCTTCTAAATGTGTTTTTTGGATCCAGGTATTGATCTAATACAGGAACTCGAGAGGAGAGTGATATATCTAGATATGATGCATACCAATTTAATGTTATAGCTACTCAGAGATATAGTGTTATTAAATTAGATATACAGTGATACCTCCACTTACAAACTTAATTCATTCCGTGACCAGGTTCTTCAGTAGAAAAGTTTGTAAGAAGAAGCAATTTTTCCCATAGAAATCAATTTAAAAGCAAATAATGTGTGCAATTGGGCAAACCACAGGGAGGGTGGAGGCCCTGTTTCCTCCCAGGAGATTCTTAGAGAGGCCCCATGGGGCCTCCTCCCTGCCTTTTCTGGCCCTGTTTCCTCCCAGGAGGTTCCTAGAGAGGCCCCATGGAAGACGGCAGTTTCGGAGGCTTGGGTTTGTAAGTGGAAAATGGTTTTTGAGAAGAGGCAAAAAAAATCTTGAACACTCGGTATCACTGTATAGCTATCTTGACTTTGCCAGGACATTGTGCCCAGGTTACTGCTGCATCGATCTAGTCACATTCTAGTTCATAGGTATCCAACCTCAACAACTTTAAGACTTGTGCTCTTCAACTCCCAGAATTCCCTAGACAGCAAGGGAATTCCCATTCTGGGAATTGAAGGCCACTAGTCTTAAAGTTGCCAAGGTTGGACATTCCTGCTTTAGCCCTTATTTATGGAGGGTTCTCCCCTTCTCTGGTTCTTAATGGTGAAGTCAGAACAGGGCTGAGAAGTCCATCAAAGAGAGAAAGCCTAGAACTACGGCGCCTAAAACACGATTTGAGTACAGTGATCCCTCGATTTTTGCAGGTTCAAACTTTGCGAAATGGCTATACCACGGTTTTTCAAAAAATATTAATTTAAAAATAGTCCGCGGTTTTTTTCCTATAACACGTTTTTTCCCGCCCGATGATGTCATACGTCATCACCAAACTTACGTCTGCCATTGCTGATTGGCCGAAATCTCGGCCAATCAGCTTTGCCATCGCAAAAAGTTTGCCCAACAACGCTGATGCACCGAAATCTCACCCCCTCACTGACAGCTGGGACGAAAGCGCTCTCAGCCAAGGGACTACAAGAGGGGTGGGGCGGGCATTCTCAAAGCACTCAGAGCAGCTAGCGGCCAAATGAGGAGTCCGAGAAGCCGTAGCCGCCAGCGCTGCTGCAGGAGGACTCGTGCCCCAAGAAAGCCGGTGAGAGGGGCAAATCGGGCGGGGGTTAGCGGCGAGGAGGCCAGAGGCGCTGGGTGGGTGGCCGACATTAAAAACAATCTTTGCCAGCCTCCGCACTTTCGTTGCTCCCCGCCTCCAACTTCAAGCCCTTGCGCGGCCATGGAAAAAGGGTGCGCATGCGCAGATGGTGTTTTTACTTCCGCATCGCTACTTCGCGGAAAATCGACTTTCGCGGGAGGTCTTGGAACGTAACCCCTGCGAAAATCGAGGGAACACTGTATTGCCCACAAGATCATATGCTGCAGCATCCTACCAGTCAATGACTACTTCAGCTTCAACCACAACAACACAAGAGCACGCAACAGATTCAAACTTAATACGAACCACTCCAAACTTGACTGTAAAAAATATGATTTCAACAATCGAGTTATCGAAGTGTGGAACTCATTGCCGGATTCAATTGTGTCAACCCCTAACCCCCAACATTTCTCCCTTAGACTCTCCACGATTGACCTCTCCAGGTTCCTAAGAGGCCAGTAAGGGGCGTACATAAGTGCACTGGTGTGCCTTTCGTCCCCTGTTCAATTGTCTTTCCTTTCTCTCACTTTTTATTATTATTATTTTATTATTATTTATTTATTGGATTTGTATGCCGCCCCTCTCTTATCATATATATTTTCTTTCTTTCATATATCCTCTCCTCTAAGTTCACTTTACCCTTATATATATTACTACATGTCTATTTTTCTTCCTATGTATTTGTGTATTGGACAAATGAATAAATAAAATAAAAATAAAATAATTTGAAACCTGAATCAAAATGAAAATAATAGAGAGCTTCATGCAATCAGTATCAATACCTTGCAGTGATAGGAATTCAGCCTCTTGTGAGTGTGTATTAAAATGGTAGAAGACCATTTGCAGAGGGGGAAAAGTGGCCTCACAGAGCACTGGCAACAGGAGGAAGCCAAGAGGGCTTTCACAAGTCTAGCGTCGAGAGAAAAGAAATGAATGACTGCTATGCTACAGGTTAGTTGGATAGAGCCACACATTCCAAAATTCTATATGTAATAGCCAGTAGGTGCCACTCTTGACCCACTTTTCAGTGGTTCAGGACAGATGTCTGCTGGCACAATATATATTCTTCAAGGTTCATTTTTGTCTGATTTAGACCCATGCACATGCAATCAGTCTTTCCATATAAAGTTGGGCAGGCCTAGAATTCTTTTTCTGATTTTAATTGAATGAAAAGACCAGCAATGTCCCAATAGCACAAAGGTAAAAACTCCTGGATTGAGGTGGGGGACATATAGGATTGTAGCCCTGCAGCATTCCTGGCATCGGTATGGGAGGCTCTTGCGGTTGCCGTCTTCCAAGCAATTCTGGTGATGCATTTTACTTCCCTGTCTAGCCTACAGCCCTGGCCCTCCCTGGCAATCTCTGGTCCAAGTGCTAAGGAGGCCTGGTCCTGCTTACTTTCCAAACCCAGTCCAGTCCAGTCAGCACAGCTACCTAGTGGGATGTTCCAAGAAGCTTTGCTTTTAAGCAACAGCAAGATGAGGATAGTGCCAAGACATACAAAGGAGCCTTGCCTTACTCAGTGGTGAGATCCTATTGCTGGAGAGATGGTCTCAAGCCTCATTTGCATCTTACAGCAATGAATATGTCAGAATAATCTTTTGTTACTCCCTCTGAGCAATGTTTATAATAAACTTGTAGACAATATTCCAAGTAACTAGGATAGAACCACAGCTGATAGCAACCCAAGGGATTGCAAACAAAGACTACAGATGGCTACTTTCCAACCTGCTGTCTTCATCAATATTACTTTCACAGCCCTCTAAAACAATTATGTTTGGGATTAAAATGTTTGCCATAAAAGCCATAGAAAAATAATGTGTTTTTCTTCATTCTTATTTGACTGCTTCCCTGGAAATAAAATGAAGCAAAGAAACATGTTCTGGAATGGTCAACGGGGTTGGTAAACAAAGATCACATTTACACTCAGTATATCCTCTCTCTTTCCTACCTTATATTCTATCTGTTTTCATTTGTCATCTATGACAAATAGATGTTTCCTTGGAGTTGATCAGCAGAACAAGAAATATCCTCTTGATATTGCTCCCTAATGAGTAACGGGTAGTACAGTAACTTCTGTTCTTCTACAGCTGCTATTTTTAAGGTATATTCCATATATCAAACTGTATCATGGGAGGCAAAACAGAAACTGCTGTTGTAAAGCTCTAATGAGGAACTTATTCCATCCCAAGCATCTACCATAGTTCTTTTTCCCCCTTCTGCAGCAGAGGTGGTATTTAGCAGGTTCTGACCAGTTCTGGAGAACCGGTAGTGGAAATTTTGAGTAGTTTGGAGAACCGGTAAATACCACCTCTGACTGGCCCCATCCCCATCTATACTCTGCCTCTCGTCCCAATTGATCGGGAGGAGATGGGGATTTTGTACTAACCATCTCCTGCCATGCCCACCAAACCATGTCACACCCACAAAGCCATGCTCATAACCATTAGTAATCCCACCACAATCTATAGGCAACCCCAGGTTCACTTCAGTGCATTTCTCACCTGGAAGCAAAAATGAGCAATGCAGTGTAAGTTTAGTCATAATGCCCGGCCGGTGACTTATTCCCCGGCCCGGATTTGCTGCAGGGCCAGGGAGACATGGCCCTCAGTGCAGCCGCCATCTTGGGAAGCCGGGATCTCGCGAGATTTCACGAGATCCAGGCCATTTTGGGTAACATCGGCTATTGCCAATGACGTCGTCGGGGGCGGAGCCTACCAGCCCTATAAAAGAGGCTGCGCAGGCTTTGGGCCTCCTTTTTGCCCTGACAACAACGAGCAGCGAACACCCACCCGCCCTCCCTATCTTTCAGTGTGCCACCGTGGGTTGCCCTTAGGGGGGCCGGTATTTTCTGCGACAGCTTTTTTGCCTATTCCACACTCTGGTGACGGATAGGCGGTTAGGGGGTGCTTCGCCCCCTGTTTAGGCTAATTGGCTTATCTTTGGTCATTTGGGTAGGCAGGTTAGGGGCGGAAACCTGGGTGGTGTTTACCAACTGCGTGTTCTCCGTTGGGTATCTTTGGGAATGATTGACAGGTTCTCTCCAAAGGTCATGGTGCCTTTAGCTTGATCTGACCATTTGGGGGGAACCTGTCTTTGGGTCCCGCCCATTTCTATCCCCTTGTAGGGGTTTAGACGGCGAGACCTCGCACATACAGGTGCATGGCAGAAATCCAGGTGAGGGCAGGGCTCTTCACCTGGATCAGCATGGAGCTATGCCCATAAGTTGCCCCGGAAGTTTTTCTGACGTCATTTTCTGCCCCGGAAGTAATTGTTTGACCCTGCGTGTCCTTGTTAGGGTTTAGTTAAATTTATGCTAATTTAATGAATAAATTATGCAAATTTAATTAATAAAAATGACCCATTTTAAATCCAGCTCTTTGTGTCCGTGTCGTTACTCCGCCTCTGCTGCAAACAATAGAGCAACTAATGCCCCATTTTTCCTGCTTTATTTGCTGAAAATGATGGGGACCTATTGGAGAACCAAAGCAATGTGTTGAAAGAAGCATAACTTGTGACTCAGCAATGCTGGAGGACCAATGAAGCATGGCCCTATAGACAATAAAATGTGTCATGTATTCTTTTCATCCATATTCTGCCCGTTGTTCAAAAGGTGAAGGCAGAAGATACACAGCACTACCTGCTTCCTTTATCCCCCTTTCCCAATAGTAATCCAGTGAGGTTGGATTAGGGAGAGAGAGAGAGAGAAAAAAATGACCCCAAATCATGAGATACTTGATTGAGGATGGACTTTCCAATTTAACTCCATCATGAAGTAAGTCTTATAACGATGAGATTGCCTACAAATATTTAGCTTGGTGACAGCGGAGTCATTTAGAATCAAGCAACCACTTTGCTCTGACCAACTCTGGATAATTTTAATAAAAGACTGTACCTTTCAGTCTAGGATAAAACACTATATCTAATGCCCCCCTTGACATCATCACCACCATCATCATCACCATCATCGTGATTTCTTATAGCTGCCCTACTCCCTAGATTGTATGACAGTGTAATTCTCCATTCTCTATCAGGTGATGACATACATTTTGTAATACAATCTGTATTCTTTTACCATTCTGTCTTCAGTACATATGAGAATTGGTTGTCTCAGGTTTTTTTCCTCTATGAAGTAATTGGTTTTTTTTTCTTCAGGCAAAAGCCTAGACAAAATTAAACTGCAATCTCAGACTAAGATCAAATCACGCATGGTCATTCTCACTTGACTCCTAACTGGCTGCAATTTAGTGTGATATACATACAGTATTGGAAAAAAGTGTGTGTGAAGGAGATCTCTTGAAACAATCTAGATGTAGAAACTGAGAGAACCAGAGAGCTATTTCTATGACTGCCAATCTGTGACATGATGAGAGATATAGAAGCTGGATTACTGGGAAAGAAATCCAGGTTAAATCATCCACAATGAATTGGGTGAACTTGGTCAAGCATTATTTCACAGCTAGAACTACCTTAACAGTTTTTTTTAATTTCCTGAGAATAAAATGAAGAGATGAAGAATCAAGCTAACCCATAGCTTTAAACACACACACACACACACATTCTGCAGTTGGATAAATCCATGGGAAATATTTTCCTTGCAGAAGATATTTCACAAGTTACTACATGGAGGCTATTATGATACATGGCCAAACCTACATTAGAACCAGAGAAATTTTCCCCCATAGTTAATGGAACATTTGAATTCATATTTCTTGATATGTCAGCAGTTAGTTTCTTTTCATTTAGTTGTAATTAATTGCATATTTGTTTCAGGTCATGCTTTCTCATATTATGTAAGAACTGTGACAAATTATGTATACCACAATGAGGAAAAGGGAGCTATGGTGAAATATAAAAGTTGTTATTTGAAGAACTCAAAATGGTAAAATACGCCCTCCTCTCTCTAATCCCAATTATGAAAAATGATGCAAAACTGCTAAATCAATGACATTTCTCCCCCAGTAGCTGAACAAAGTATGTCAGAAATGGTCTGATATATAGTATAGGACAGATAATAAAGCATCTGAAAAGTGCTGTATTGGCTTTTGGAGGAAATAATGAATTGCAGGTAACTGTGCCAAAAGCTGATGACTGGAGTGAAAATGAAGAACTGGTAAATAAACCAACTCTTCAGAATCTTGACCTTTGGATGAGAGGATGGGAGATCACTCACATGTATTCGGAACACTTGCTTCTTGTGAGGATACCACAAGATGGAAATCTTTGGCAAATTATGAGCACTGGGAGATGATGGAAATAACCATCTTGTTTGCAGCCTTTTAAAGGCCACTAAATTTGCAAAGTGTCTTTTCTAATCACATTTGGAAATACTCTCACTATGTGTCCAAATTTCCCACATCTGCAGCAAACAGTGTCGTGGAACTGGCAATTTGCTCAGGGGTGTTCCCCCCACAATTAAAGCAAGATACTGGCCCTGGTTTCCGTGGCTCCCTTTTATGGCCCATCTAGTACACCTACTCGTCGTCTTCTTCACATTTGGATTGTTCAGCAGCAACGTCCTCTTCTTGAATCTCACAAACCTCAGCACTTCCTTTTGTTGGAGTGCGCCTTCAGCGCAGCACTTCAGCAGCCTTATTAAATGTCTCAGCTGCCTTGGCTTCCTCTACTGCTGCCTTCAGGGTTATCTCATCGCTCTTTGCTAGCAGTCTGTTTTGTAACCCCATGTCATGCACCCCATGAACGAGCTGGAAGAGTTGTGCTTCATCTAGATTCTGAAATTTGCAATGGATTGTGGCTTTTCTAGGTTCAACCCTGTAGTAATTTATGCTTTCTTGATTCTGCTGAAAGCATATGCTGAATTCATACTAGCTAACAAATTTTGAAGGTGCTGGATCATAGTGCTTCTTGAGTATCTCCTGTAGCTTCATCCACATAACTGTTTCTATAGTTTCAGGCTCCATTAATGCTACAGCTCTATCAAAAACCTTGGGCCCACAATAGCTTTGGAACATGTCCCTCTTTCTGTTATCTGTAAGATTCATCAAATCATTAACTCCCAGGAATCTTGCCATATAGTTGCCCCACAATTTATTTTCTCCATCAAATGGGGTCGGTGGATGGTAAGACAACATCACAGTGCTCTAGTTGGCTGCTTCTTCTTTGATCAGTTTGAATCTGGTTCCTTGTGGTCTGACGCTTCCTTCCAGCTGGGCTGGATTGCCTTTGTTTAAAAATCCTCTTCAGAATCCCACCTTCGTCGCCAATGTTGAGTTCAGGTACTGAAGAGGCAGGAGGAGACTGGCAATGACACTTGAGCTCTTTATTGGTTATAGTGAGCAAACATCAGCCCCTGCCTGCTTTTCGCAGAGGTTTAAATAGAGAGTCCTCTTGGAAAGGAGCCAATCAGAATTTACCTGCTCCCCTTCCTTGTCAGACTGGAGTGAAAACTTCCCAGCTTCTCAGGACATAAAAAATAGTTTTTTGGGGGAAACATCCTGTTCCCAGTATTGACCATGTGTGGCAGTTGAAATGAGCTTAAGTAAAAAATACGAAGGATACCGGGAAAAATGAGACCATTTGAGAACAAAAAGAAAAATCACCACAAATGAAAACCAATTGCTATAGATTTTCTATGAAAGAACTTTCTCCTACCTTCCCTTATTTATATACAGTATTATCCTGCAAAGTTGCATTGAGAAGAAAGGGGGAGACGATTGACATAAGCAGCTCCTTCCCCCAATTTCTCAGGTGGAGGAGGGCAGAGACCATGCCAAAGTGAATATAACGCGCAAGTCCTGTCGGTATGCCTTCATAATCATTTGAAAGGAATTATAAATAAAACTGGGATGAGGATCTGTATGAACCTGTGTCAGATATTTTGCAAAGTTTCATTTTCTTCCCCTTTTCACAAGATCAGTTTATTTAAATTTTTAATACTGTTGTTTTAGGTATACAGTGATCCCTCGATTAGTGCGGTCTCGATTAGTGCGAAACGCTATACCACGGTTTTTCAAAAAATATTAATTAAAAAATACTCCACGGGTTTTTTGCTATACCACGGTTTTTCCCACCCGATGACGTCATACGTCATCACCAAGAGTCACTTCTCTGTCTTTCTCTTTCTTTCCTGTCATTCTCTGCTTCAATCATTTTCTCATTTCTCTTTTTTTCTCCCCTTTTTTCTATCATTTCTCTCTCTCTTCCTTCCACTCTTCTCTCTCTTTCTTCCTCTCTCTCACTCTCTTCCTTCCTTTCTCATCTTTCTTTCTCTCTCTTTCTCTCTCTTGCTTCTTCCTCTCACACTCTCTTCCTCCCTCTCTCATCTCTTTCTTTCCTTCTCTCTCTTTCTCTATCTCTCCCCCTCTTGCTCTCGAGCGGCGAGCGGCCAGGTGAACGGGCGGGTGAGCGAGCGGCCGGGCGGGCGAACGGGCGAGCGGCCGGGTGAACGGCGGGCGGGCGGGTGTTGGGGGGGCAGCCGACATTCAAAGCAATCTTTGTCGGCTTCCGCACTTTCGTTGCTCCCCGGCTCCACCATCTGCGCATGCGCGGTCATGGAAAAAGGGCACGCATGTGCAGATGGTGTTTTTACTTCTGCACCACTATACCGCGGAAAATCGATTAGTGCGGGAGGTCTTGGAACGTAACCCCCGCACTAATCGAGGGATCACTGTATATATTAACTAATATTACAATGCGATTTGTACTTACAATTCTAATTATTTATATCATTTAGGATTCCCTATCCTACTATGCAGATGTGATGTCTATATATGACCTTTTTGAGAAACTGCATTAATAAGGCACTTCTTTTGTCTTGTCTGTTTTGGTTGAATGAAGATATCCACATGTTCATGGAATTCTTGCACGCAACTCTATGTAGAGAAAGTTGCCATGAATCCTTGTGGCAAAATAAAAAAATATTTATTTAACGCTTTGAGATGCAAATTTCTCCAATATAGCTGATTTAACCACAAATTCCTCCATTCTTAAAAAGAGAGAGGGAAAGCAAACTGAATAATTCCTTTTGAGGAATGCTCCCACCCCCGCCAGCAGGTACAGCTTTACAAATGGCTATTTTGTTTAATTTTTTAAAAAAACAATTTAGTTTAATTTAATTTATTTGACTCAGGGTAGCTTACAACTTTAAATGATGCAATACATTGATTAAAAAAGTCAAATATTAAGTAATAAAACAATAAAAAACCCATTATAAAACCCAAGCAAACTATCTAATCAAACACACATACATACAAGTCAATCACAGTTCAGCTGTGACTGGATGTTAACATTCATGGTCCCCAGGCCTGCTGGCAAAGCCAGGTTTTAATGGCCTTTTGGAAGGCCAGTAGGGTAGGAGCAGTGCAGATATTGGGGGATAGTTGGTTCCATAGGGCCGGGGCAGCTACAGAGAAGGCCCTCCCCCATGGGCCATTAGACAGGTCATGGAAGAATTGCTTTGGAAAAGGTTGCAAATGTGTACTAATGACACATTTATTTTACATCCCTACCATACACTTCATTAAATTTAGTTTGTGTATGAAATAATAGGTCACATTAAAACATAGAGAGCACAATTTGTAGTTGTAGTCAAGATGCCATCCTAGTAAATGAATCACTAAATGCCACCAATAAATGATGAATACATCAAAATATATCAATAGTATTTTAAGTTTCCAAAGGGTTCATTGAGATTAACTTGTGATATTGATGTGAACAGCAAATCAAATATATAGAAGTTCTAGATGCTTCAGAGTTCACATTTTACACTAAATTTGCAAGAAATGCAGCTGATGTATTAGCAAAAAAATATATCAGTCTAAAAAAATAAATTATTCAGTTTCTGAATAGCTATAGGCAGGGTAACCTATGTTTTGAAGACCAAGCTATTAAAATGTAAGTAAACATTACATTTCTGAAAGATAGAATTGTGCTACTTAAGTGATAACATTTATTTATTCTATGATTGTGCACCATGATGCTTGTCCTTGCTTTTGTAAATACCTTTTTGTTTATTCAGTTTTCTCTATTACTATAATTCCTCATTATATATAAATCTGTAATTAATAGAGAAAAAAATAGTCAAAAAGGTATTTACATAAGCAAGGACAAGCATCATAACAGAATAAACATCTGGAGATACATGTTTGCATTGAAATATTGATTGATTTAACTAGAGAAAAATAATGAAGGGCCTCATTTGGAAAAAGGAATCTATTGTGTGGAAATGCCCACAGAGGTTTATTGTAGGAATTGTACATATTTGGGGTTAGGACTGTTAAAGAAAGAATATTTCGCTGAATGTCTGGGCTGTGATTACAATAGAATTTATTCTATGAACTTTCATCCAAAGAACCATTTTTGGCAATATACTGTACTTTCCCAGCTGGAAGACATCTTGGACAATGTTTGGTTACACAATGCTTTTAAATGAATAGTGGAAGACTTTAAGAATTATCGGCTGGTCTGCTGCTGATTTGCTTAGTCACCGAGCTCTTAACAGGTCAGAAGGAAAGTTCTTTGCACACAGCGGAAATCTGCTAAACTTTGAGAAAAATGACATTCCAAGGCCTACAGCCTTTGGTGTTCTGAAGCACAAAGGATCAACAGCGGATTATCAGTGATATTAAGCATCTGGGCTCGCTATTTATGATGTATCCAGTCAGTAAACTCAATCACAAAGGATAACTCAAAAACACCTCTTCCTCAGAAAGTATTATCCCCATTTTTTGAACATCACTTTCAATGTCTTTATATGTCTCTCTGTTTGTTTCATTGATTATATTTCCAGAAGCTCCTCATTTTAATCCTTGGGGAGGAAAACTTCAATTACATATGCTGGGCTTTCATGCTTTGACATAACCCCAAAATTTCTCATACAATGTGGAAATATTAAAGGACCATTTTAATTAATCATGGACTTTTGATTAAGTATTTTTATATTCTTAGTTTAACATTAATATTTCAAAAACTATGTTATTGGAAGATTTCTTGATTTCCATTTGGAATAAAAGCTATCACAGACTGATATCTGAAAATGGATCCAGAGAACAATAACAACAAATGTAAATGAGGCCCAAAGGTTCTATAAATGCTTAAGACGTAAGTCAGAAAGTCTCATTTGCATTAACCTTAGGAAAATGTGAAAGTACAGTGGTACCTCGTCTTACGAACTTAATTCGTTCCATGATGAGGTTTATAAGAAGAAAAGTTTGTAAGATGAAAAAATGTTTCCCATAGGAATCAATGTAAAAGCGAATAATGCATGCAAGCCCATTAGGAAAATCCAGAACATTAAAGCATTTTAAAAAAAAAGTGGTGGGCAGACAAAGCTGAGGCGAACGGAATGGGGGAAGGGACAGCGAGAGGTGGTAAGAGGTGGCAGTCCCAACAAAGCAAGGCGAAAAGAGCCTCTCTTGAGCTGCATGAGTCTTTGCCTTCCGTTTTTGTCCCCCCATTCTGCTCATTTCCCCCATAAGTTTCTCCTCTCTTGAGCTCTGTGAGTCCCTGCCTCCTGCCCTCAATCTGCTCATCTCCCCCTACAACTTTCTCCTCTCTTGAGCTCCATGAGTCCCTGCCTCCCGTTTTTGTCCACCCCACTGTGCTCATTTCCCCATGCAATTTGGAAGGGGGGAGTTTGTCGCTGAAATTGAAAGCAGCGCTGGCAAAAATGAAGGGAATCCCAGCAAGGGGAGCATCAGGGAAATCCCAGCAATGCAAGGATGGGTGCTTTGGCTGGCAATGGAGGTCTGGAGGTGGGGAAATCCCAGCGCTTCGGGGCATCCCAAGCGGTGGCGACTCAGGCTCGTAAGGTGAAAATACTTCGGAAGAAGAAGCAAAAGAAATCTTAAACACTGGGTTCATATCACGAAAAGTTTGTATGAAGAAGGGTTCGTAAGATGAGGTATCACTGTATTATGATGCAATTTTGTCCTACTTTAACAAACTTTGTGGCCGGGCAACCGTTTTCTTTTTCTTGCTTTCTCCTTTTTCTCTGCATATCATATAAATGGAAACCATCTTGTTATAAAACAGTTAAAACATAGAGGATAAAGGACCACACAGTGTGTCTTTCCCCCATTATTTGCAGTCCTACTATGCTGAGACAGAATGTGAATTAGAATTTTTGGCCAGAATCTGGTTATTTCAAGTCTTGTGAGAACATGACACAAACTCTTCTGATAATGCCAAAGATTATGCATTCCAATAGCTTGTTCCCTAGAGTGGTCAACTACTTGTCTTTGGAGCGCTCAAAAAGACATGGAGCACAAACACCACCCCTCGTATGTTCTCCAGTAACTAATAGCCACCAATAGCTTAATTACCATAGATTTGATTTACCTAACCCACCTATAAACCTAAATTGGAGGTCAAATGTTCTATTTAGGGAGATTGATGGTTAAGGAGTGTGAAATATAAACAAACAAACAAACAAACAAACACTCTTTTTGTATTCTCTAAATATTTTCTCAGCTTCTGGATTTCATCTCTATCTCTCTCTTTCTGTATGTTCTTTTTTGGGGCATCTTTTGGAAGGTGATGGGCTGCCCATCGCCAGAAGCTCTGGGCTTACCAGGCCTGAGTGATGGAGGTGGAGTGCCCTTGGGGCTCACATACACCAGGCCCCGGACCAGGGCATGGGGAGTGAGCCCTCCCATAAACTAGGGAGCATGGCGGAGAGGAGGCGAGGGTAGTAATAGCTTCCTCTTGCTCAGCAAGGAGCTACGCCCATAGTATTACTTGAAATAAATAATATGCATATGAATTTAAATCTATATTTCCAAGATTGTAAATTCCAGCTATTATTTTAGATCTCTGAAGCTTTTGCCATATAACATTTCCAAATATAAATGTATGAGGTTTTAAAAAATCAATATATCAGTTTTGATAAAGATTCTTTTGAAATAAATTATGACAGCCATGATAATCTTTCTTGTTGGAGAAATGAGCAATTAATCAATTTGTGATTTGTGATGGTGTCCCTAAAAACCAAATACTGTATTTGTCTTGTTTCTCTCTTTTAAAACAAATATTAGCAAGAATGATTGTAGTATGATTTTGGGACGCATGAAAAATCTTAAGAATTCTTGAAATAGCAATTTATTAAAAATAAAAGCATATATCCCATTCTTGCTTTCTAGAAAATAAGCAGTTTATAATAACCTTACTATAGTTTCTGACTTAGATTTCTTGCAACCATAGCATTGCTCTGAGTAAGGGCCAACTCCTGCAACAATCATGTGGAACAGAGTGAATCCATTTGAATCATTTCATGAGATTGAATTGGGAAGCCTCCTCACTAACCCAACCAGTAAGGGTAAACTACAATTAAGAAAGGTGATAAATTTGTTATATTTCAGACTGGATGTACCAAACTCGCATAGGTGAAACCTAGAAGCACTTCAGAAACAATTATTCTGTAATATTGACAATTACCTAAGCTTAATAATTTAGTTATCCAAATTAATTATCTGAATAATTTAATTACCTGAATACTATTAGGGAAAGTATGCTTTTATTTGTTATTTACATAGTTTTTAAAAAAAACATTTAAAAACAAATTCTTCCAATAATAGAAGTAAACTTTATAATAAAAGTTTATTTGAGGAACATTTGGTTGGAAAAATGTTCTTATTAGGAAAGTGGGAGCACTAATGCAGATGTGGATGAAATGTTCAAGGAAATGCTTGAGTTTTTGTGATGATTTAAAGAAAGCAAATTGATATGGAAAATGGATGAACATTGGGGCTGCTCAATATTTAAAAGAAACATTCAGAGGAATGCTATACAAAATACAGTTAGTATGGGTGAGGTAATCCTGAGTACATTAAAAATATATAATAATGTGGAAGAGCCTTTGAAGCTGCCACACTAATCTACCAGAGGCAACAGCTGCTTTAAGGCTTGAAGAAGAGTTGGTCTTGTGTGTCACTGAATTTTGGGAAGAATCCTTTGGATACTTTCCCTAAGCCCAGTGAATATAAGTTTAGAAAAATAAGAAACAGGCCTGATAGAGAACTTCGCTGAGTTACATGTCTTGAGATTGCATTTGACTTTTAGTTTGATTCCTGTTCTTCATAATAACAGATGGGTAAGCCAGTTTTGTGGGAGCCTAATTCATATGAAATGCTCACACGCTTTAAAAATGGTACTGTTTGTTCCAGGACACTTGTTGTGTGCCTGAGCTCATGGTTATAAATCAACATTTCTGTTAAGACTGTTTACCGAAAGCCCAATATGTGTTTTTTTAGTAGTTACAACACTAATCTAAGCTAAAAATGCCTGTTTTTTTTTTAAAAAAATACACTTTTCAAATGTGCTTGTGGCAATTAAGTGATCAAAGCCATTTTGTGGAATTGGAATGCACTGAGTAAACTGGTGTGTAAAATTATTTCAGTAAAATAAAATTTAAAAATGTGTAAAAGCAAATTTGATTGTAATACTTTTAGTTATTTTAATCAGTTTCACAATCTGCAATACCCCCCCCCCCCCTTTGTCTGATATGCCAGGCTTCTTTGCTTTCTTGTGTATTAATTACTTCAACATGTGTTCCATTCTAAGTACTATTTGGCTATTATAACATAACATAAAGTAACATGAGAAAATAACAAGGCCTGATGTTACACTCCGTGGCCTGCACTGGTTGCCGATCAGTTTCCAGTCACAATTCAAAGTGTTGGTAATGACCTACAAAGCCCTACATGGCATCGGACCAGAATACCTCCGGGACCGCCTTCTGCTGCACAAATCCCAGCGGCCAATCTGGGCCCACAGAGTTGGCCTTCTCCGGGTCCCATCGACTAAACAATGCGGGACCCAGTGGAAGAGCCTTCTCTGTGGTGGCCTCGGCCCTCTGTAACCAGCTTCCCCCGGAGATTCGAATTGCCCCTACTCTTCCCGCCTTCTGCAAGAGGTTGAAGACCTATCTACGTCACCAGGCATGGGGGGAATAACTATCTCTTCCCACACCACCACCTTTTTTCCTGGCTGTAATACATGAGAATTGTGTGATTGTGCAGTAATGATTGTTTTTAATATTTATGGGTTTTAAATTTCGTTTTTAATTTTTATTGGATTTGTACTCTGTATATTGTATTGTTGTTGTTGTGAGCTGCCCCGAGTCTTCGGAGAGGGGTAGCATACAAATCTAATAAGTAAGTAAGTAAGTAAGTAAGTAAGTAAGTAAGTAAGTAAGTAAGTAAGTAAGTAAATAAATAAATAAAATAATAATATTTGGGTAGCTGGTTCTTCAAGTAACCCTACATGCTTCTCTAAGGAGTCATATTTTTAAAAATGAATTAGAGAGAGTGTTAGTTAGGATGAATAGAAGAGGCAGACAGAAGTGGCTTCAGAATACAGCTCTTCAGTTGGCATTACTACTGTAATACTCTCTACATGGGGCTACCTTTGAAAAGTGTTCGGAAACTTCAGATCGTGCAGAATGCAGCTGTGAAAGCAATCATGGGCTTCCCAAGGTATGCCCATGTTACACCAACACTCCACAGTCTGCATTGGTTGCCGATCAATTTCCGGTCACAATTCAAAGTGTTGGTTTTGACCTATAAAGCCCTTCATGGCATCGGACCAGAATATCTCCGGGACTGCCTTCTGCTGCACGAATCCCAGCGACCGATTAGGTCCCACAGAGTTGGCCTTCTCTGGGTCCCGTCGACTAAACATTGTCGTTTGGCGGGTCTCAGGGAAAGAGCCTTCTCTGTGGCGGCCCCGACCCTCTGGAACCAGCTCCCCCCTGAGATTAGAACTGCCCCCACCCTCCTTGCCTTTTGTAAACTCCTTAAAACCCACCTCTGCCGTCAGGCATGGGGGAACTGAGATAATTTCCCCAGGCCTATACTGTTTATGTATGGTATGTTGTGTGCATGTTTTTTAAATTATGGGGTTTTTGTTTTAATTATTAGATTTGTATTATATATTGTTTTCTATTACTGTGGTGAGCCACCCCGAGTCTACAGAGAGGGGCAGCATACAAAGTAAGTAAGTAAGTAAGTAAGTAAGTAAGTAAGTAAGTAAGTAAGTAAGTAAGTAAGTAAGTAAGTAAGTAAGTAAGTAAGTAAGTAAGTAAACAAACAAACAAACAAACAAACAAATAATAAATTTACAATCCAGCAAAGGTGATATTACGATATTATAAAAATATGATGGGTAAGCTAACACACTGTTTTTATGGAGTAAAGTCTCCCCCCCCCCCATTATTTCAATAGGGAACATTTATTTTTCACAATGGACAAATTAGTAATCTTGCAGACAGAGGAAATGCTTCATCTCAATACTATTATAGACCAGGGTTGGGCTTAGCAGCTGGGCATGTGCTTTGCAGAAGGAAACTTCCAGGGTCAAACCTTGGCTTCTTCAAAAAGAAAAGGAAATTATTCCTGTTACAACTGGATTTATTCAGTTAGATGTGATTGATTTATTAACCTCGCTCGTTCCTTAACCTTTACTCAATCGTATTAGTATGCGACACTGATGCAACATTGATCAGGTCCTGGTGCAAAGAGAATGAACTCATAAAAGACACACAGTAAAAAGGCACATGCAACTCATTTGGCATCCTGTGAAGGTCATGCTTCCAATGGAAAGCAACCCAAAATGAATGAAATCAGAGTGGAGCCATAGCTCTATGGTGGAAAACACATGTTCCTTATGCAGACAGTGCTGGATTTGGTTTCCAGTATTTCCTGCTAAAAGAATCTAAAGGGTAGAGCTATGAGAAATCTCTGACTGAGATTCTGTGGGATTTGGGCAAATAGATATGTTTTCTAATTTTGTGCACAGCCATTTTAAGCGATAAGAAGGTTTTTCAGTGACAATGAATGGGAGAAACCATTAACAGTATTACTCCGTATGATAAGGAAAGTCCTGGTTTAGTTGTGCTGATTACTTATACATATGTGAAGAAGCATTCAGGGAATTCAAGTTTGTTTTTGTTTACTTCAAAGTAAGATAATAAGGCAAATATTCTAAGTCATGGGTGTCAAATTCCAGACCAGCAGGCGGGATCTAACCCACCGGGTGCTTAGTTCTGACGCACAGGGCCACCCTGGAAATAGCCAAGGAGCAGCCCATGGTGCCTCTGCCAGCAAAAACAGAGCTCTGTTTTTGACTACAATTCAATTCAATTCAATTCAATTTATTGGATTTATATGCCGCCCCTCTCCGAAAACTCGGGGCGGCTAACAACAGTCATGAACAATATACATGAATAATATACAGTAAAAATCCAATACTAAAAACTAACTTAAAACCCCTTAATGTATAAAACCAGCAATGATTTCCTGCAACCCACTACCAGCAAAAGTGGAGATAGGGAGGGCTGCACGTGGCCCTCCCAAGCTCCATTTTCACTGGCAGAGTGCTCGGGCCACCACCGGTGCCCCTCCAACATGAGTGATGTCGAGCTGGCCAAGCCCACTCTGGCCACACCCCTCAGCCCTCTGAGGTCAAACACAACCCTAATGCGGCCCCCAAAGAAATTGAGTTTGACAACCCTGTTCTAAGACACAGAATGTTTGATAATAAAGGAGAATATTCATAGCTCAGGGTTGACACGAAGAGTCCTTGATGCTTTCTGAGCTTTCTTACTTACTTTCTTGCAGATATTTCATTACCCAAACTAGTTCACATCATCACTATCACTGATGATGTTGCCTCGTTTGGGTAATGAAAAGTCTGAAAGAAAACAAGCAAGCTCAGAGAGTACCAAGTACCCCTTAGAACAAACCTGGGCAAAGTGTGGTCCGGGGGCCAGATGTGGCCCGCCCGCTGTCTGTGACCGGCCCACGGAGGTTGGAAGGAAGGAAGGAAGGAAGGAAAGAAGGAAGGAAGGAAGGAAGGAAGGAAGGAAGGAAGGAGAAATGAAGGAAGGAAGGAGAAATGGAGGAAGGAAGGAAGGAGAAATGGACAGAGGAAGGAAGAAAGGAAAGAAAGAAAGAAAGAAGGAGAAATGGAGGGAGGAAGAAATGAAGGAAGGAGAAATAGAGGGAGGAAGGAAGGAGAAATGGAGGGAGGGAGGAAGGAGAAATTCATTGGCCTTTCCAAGAAATTTAAAGCAACCCCCCCACCCCACCTCTCATGGGAAAAAAAGGGGGGGAGGTAGAAAAGGAATCCAAAGCTACTTTCAGGCAAAGCCTCCACTATGTTTTCTCAACTGACAATGTAGGTCAGTTGAAGAGAGGCACCTGAAAGGAATATTTTGAAAAAGAAGTAAAGAACTGCCCAAAAGCAGAAATAAAAAGCAGAGAAAATCAGAGCGACAGAAGCTTCTCTCCATTTGGGGAAGGAAGGAAGGAAGGAAGGAAGGAAGGAAGGAAGGAAGGAAGGGGTGGGCAATTAATTTATAATCATAATATAATTAACTCAGTTCTACCCAATAATATACAGTATTGGGTAGAACTGAGTTAATTATATTAATCCCACCCTCTAAAACTATCCCATTCTCATGCGGCCCCATGGCAAAATTAATTGCCCACCCCTGCCTTAGAATGTTTAATTTATGCATCAGAAGGACATACTGTACTGTAGATGTGCTGGGTTTGAAGCAGTGATGGGCTACGAGCTGAAATGCTAAATTGCACTCACCGCCGTGGCTCGTAAGTTCTTGCGGGACCAGCGCGATTTTGCTGCTGCACCTGTGGAGGTAGCAAAATTGCACCTATGTTTCAGCAAGGTTTTACCTGCGGCTCCGTGTGCGGTTTTGCTACCTCCACAGGTGCAGCAGCAAAATTGCGCTGGTCCTGCAAGAACTTATGAGCCACGGTGGCGTTTAGCGTTCCGGCTCATAGCCTACCACTGGTCTGAAGGAAATTCCTGTCATGCTTTTGTATATAGATTGGATAATTTCAAGCAGTTTAGGTTTTTTCTCCCCCAAAGCTCCTTGAGCTTTCCACACTTTAAATATTGAATATTTAAATATATTTAAACATTTAAATATATTTAAATATTCAGAGAATTTCAAATGGGGAAGGAATCCTATTAAATTACAGTCTTGACTGTGTAGAATTACATTGTTGAAATATGCATGAATCAGTTAGCAGGGGATTTTGCAATCAGATTGGCAAAGTGTTATATTTACTTTCATCACCTATAAAAGATGCCTTCCATCTTTTATAGGTGTTTTGTATTCTTGTATTTTGGGACCAATACGGCTACAACAATAGAAAATTTTAAAATTGTTCATTTGGTACATTTTGTAGTGTATTAGGCTGTGCACTGTAATCAAATTAATATCTTCAATGCATTTTTAATGCACTGAGAATTTGGATAATGTTGTTTGTATCTTGGATTTGGCCTTTTAAAGAAAGCAATAAATCACAAGACAGTTCAATTCTGACACTGCCATGGTGTTTATTATGCATGATATTTACATCGGGTAACTAGAAGAATAAATTCCATCACAATAAGTTAATGAATGGAAAATGTATTACTTTATTTTTTATTTATATATTTTATAATCCAGTATAAAAATATGGCTCTTGAATAAATTTGTTTTCAGATTCTTAGGCTATGGGTTTAGTTTGCCAATTAAAATAATTTAGCTCAGGATTTGGTTCTAGACAAAAATAAAGTGAATAAATCCAATGCTGGCATTCTACATTAGTTATATTTTTTTCCTTTTAAAAAATCAAATGATTGATAAAAGTCTGGGCCACAAGTGATAATAGCCACATGCAGTCTGGTATCTTCCAGATGTGTTGAACATCCAAGATTTCCAGCACCAGAACCTTTAGACAGATTGACATGAATTATGGCACTTGTAAACATAGTTACCTCTAAGCTGAGCAGTGAGCAATCGCTCACTTAAAAATCATCATCAACTCAGAGTTTTCCAAACCTGCCCAGAAGCCGAGAGGGAAAGAGTGAGAGGGAAGGAGAGAGAGAGGAAGAGAGAGAAACAGATAGAAAAAAGAGAGGAAGGAAAAGAGATAGAAAAAGAATGGGAGTAAGGAAGAGAGAAAGAAAATCAAAATCTAGTTTGAAACTAGCTCAACTATTTAAGTGGCATTTTGATATTGATAGAGTTGCCCTATTATGAGCTCACTGTTATAGACACACAGTACAGTATTTTATTTTGAAATTCTCTGAGGCAAAACAGGGTGGGTTTTTTATTTGTTTGTTTGTTTGTTTATTTATTTATTTAATATTTCTGTGCCGCCCAGTCCCGAAGGGACTGCCGCTCAGACACTATACTTTTCTGCCCCCCCCAAAAAAAATTAGAGGGAACACTGCTTGTAAACCCAATCACTCAATGGGATGTGTGTGTGTGGCTGTACCCAAATTCAGAGCTGACCTTGGGGAAGATGTGAAAAGAACCTTAAAAAGATGTTGAACAAAGATTATGCAGCTCAAACACTGAAGACACTCAAAATAATATCGCCTTGATTTTGTTTAGTATGTGATCAAACAGAGATAAACTTGGACAGACTTTCAAGATTCTGTTATTATATCCTACAATGATAAAGCAGAATTTTTTTTGAATCACTGCAATGTCTATTTCTTGATATGGTCTACCACTATTTGAAACATCTGATGCATTTCCCATATAATTAAATCAGGCAATGAAAAAACAAATGAATATTTTTGGGCTCAGTTGTGGTCGTAAATCAAGGTTTTTAGGAAGAATGTGGCTCTTTTATCAATCATGTGGACACTTACCTGACAAATGAGTAACACTGATTCCATTTCTTCTTCTTCTTCATCATCATCATTATTATTATTAATTGAATTTCTATGTTGCCCCTCTCCGAAGACTCGGGGCAGCTTACAACATATAAAAAACAGTAAATTACAATAAAATTAATCCAATTAAATTAAAACTACATAGCTAACTAAAATCCATAAATATTAAAATTAATCACACCCATTTGTGCAATGATCATACAATCATTCATTGGCCAGGGGCTAAGATCTAATCGGTTCAAACCTGGTGACATAAATGAGTCTTAAGACTCTTACAAAAGGCGAGGAGGGTGGGGGCAGTACAAATCTCTGGGAGGAGCTAATTCCAGAGGGCCGGGCCCCCCACAGAGAAGGCTCTTCCCCTACATCCTGCCAAACAACATTGTCTAGTTGAGGGGACCTGGAGAAGGCCGACTCTGTGGGACCTAACCAGTTGATGGGATTCATGTGGCAGCAGGCGGTCCTACAAGTAATTTGGTCCAATGCCATGTAGGGCTTTATAGGTCATAACCAACACTTTAAATTGAGTCCGGAAACCAATTGGCAGACAACTCAGGCCATGTTGGAGAGATATGGGCATGACTGGGCAGGCCCATGACCGCTCGCATGGCTGCGTTCATGTCAGTTTACTGCCTTTATTCAGTCATTATTTAAGTACTCAATTATAATCAGGATATTGTGATGATAAAAAAAATCCCCTCAAGGTTAAGAACCATTTTGAGTGAACAGATCTGATGAGATTACAAGAATTTCTACTATACTGTGTATGCTTTCGTTTTTCTGGGTTTTGAAATTGGGATTTTAACTGGAGGTTAAGCCACAAATTAAGAGAATAAACAAACAGATTCCCTCCTATCAACTCCTCACTCCAACTCTTTATGGCCTTTGATCAAACTCTTGTTTGAAACAGCTTAAGGTATGATAAACATATTACACTACACTTGATGTTAGCCAAAAGGCCAAGAAGTCCTAGGATAAGTACAATAACAATTGCACACCAAAACTACAGATCTCTTCAAGTTATTAGTGAGATATCAAATTGTTTATTTCTTAAAATCAAAGTTAATGTGCCTCTAGGAAAAAAGACGAATAAATATATCTATTCATAGGTATTTTGATGCTTCCTTCAAAGAACCTTGTACTACTTCATAGCAATGAAACTGTGTGCTTTTGGTACACATGCAGTATATGCATGTGTCCCAAATTCTGGGTTTTAATCTCCATTGAATTTAATATCAGAGGTTCAAACTTCTGCCTCACTTGTCCACCGAAACCAGTGGTAATTAGAAACATTCATCTTTACACCTTGTAACTTTGCCTTTTATCTTCATATTCTTCCTCTGCTTTTAAAACTCATTCATACCTGGTGTCGAGATGAAATTCTATTGTGACAAATTGGAGCAAACAAGAAAAGTTGAAAAGCATTACTTGAGTGTATTAGTGCAGGCTGGAGGAATAAACACAAAGGTTTTGACAGTAAAGCACTGGCAGAATGACAGTTGGGTAATGATCCAAACATTTAATCCCAGATTGGAAGGAAATATAAGTAATCTTAGATGAAAGCCCAAGCAGATGGTTATTTAGAATCCAAATAATTTTAAAACAGATAACTTCAAACAGTTTTGAAATAAAAAAAATAGGACAGTGCTTAATATTCATTTCTACTTCTTTGAATTATATAAAATGAGAATATTTCTCGTAAAGCAATTTAAATCAGCAAATGTAGGCAGTCTGTTCCTACTTTTCCACCTAAGAAGGAAACAGTCTTTCTTCAAGTCTAACTTCTAAGAAATGTGATCCTTACATAAAACTATTTCTTTGTGGTAATCAGGTTTAATATAGATGGTTGGTCATAAAAGAGCTTTCAAGCAAAACTTTTAAGTGTTTTTTCTTGGGCAACATATTGGGCTACTAGAGTCAGAGCCAATCCCAGAACAAAACATTGCCCCATCCTTGTTTGAACAACTGTTGAATTGAGTCCTAAAGGTACTTTTTCAAAAGGCAACTGGATTTTGTTGTTCTTTGAAGATGTTTAGCTTGTCATCCAAGAAGCATCTTCAGTTCTGAACTAAAGAAACTTCTTGGAAGACAAGTGAAAAGTTTTCAGGGAAAAGTTGCCCTTTTTTTGAAAAAGCACCTTTGGGACAACATGACCTGGATGACTGAGAATCTCCATAGACAGGTTGAATTTAATAAGATTGTTGTTAAACAAAATAAGGAGGCAAAGCATTTGGAACAATATTATAGAACCTAGCATGATCTTAGCCATGTTTTTAATAATAATAATAATAATAATAATAATAATAATAATAATAATAATTTATAATAATAATATAAATATATTATAATAATATAAATATATTATAATAATAATATATAATAATATATATATGGGTATGGCTAGCTGATGAGGCCAAAATAAGGCCGAAATAGATCTATCCTAATCTCCCTTAATTTTCAAATTCAGCAAAAAAAACATGTGACATATATATATATATGTCACATGTTTTTTTGCTGAATTTGAAAATTAAGGGAGACTAGGATAGATCTATTTTGGCCTTATTTTGGCCTCATCAGCTAGCCATACCCACTGGGACTTGAACCTGCAACCTTTGCCTTGTAAGGCAGAGAATTATCCTCTAGGCTACAGTATCCAATCCCTTCAGCTCTGCACCAGGGAAGGGTTACATATTTTTGTGTCGAATCACCCTGGTGTATTGAAGGAACATCACAGCTCCTTATTTGCCTCTCGGCCCAACCCAGGGCCATTTCCAAGGCAGTTAATTTTATTGATAGCTGACAATTCTATCTGTATGTGTCACATGTTTTTTTGCTGAATTTGAAAATTAAGGGAGACTAGGATAGATCTATTTCAGCCTTATTTTGGCCTCATCAGCTAGCCATACCCACTGGGACTTGAACCTGCAACCTTTGCCTTGTAAGGCAGAGAATTATCCTCTAGGCTACAGTATCCAATCCCTTCAGCTCTGCACCAGGGAAGGGTTACATATTTTTGTGTATTATGTATTATATATTATGTATTATGTATTATATATTTCCAGTCATGGAGGTATAGTCAAGGATCTGGTAAGCAATTAATTTAGGACTGTGGATATAGAGGCCCTGGTCAGGTATTCAGTTTTAAAGAAACTTAATCTGGTTATGGTTGTGTGAAAGTCAGTTTTTGCCATAAAGAAACTTAAGCATTTGACCAGTGGAAGTGTAAAGAGAAGCAAACTAAGGTAATTAGTAGAAGGCAATACTGAACAATCAAGGCATAATAACTGTCCAGGAGAACATCTTGAGCCACCATTGTTTCTGTTCCACCCCCAACAGCAGGTTGTATGTGCAAGACTCAGTGATCAGAAGATACCTGCTCCCCTGAATGGAGATTCCCCCATTTTATTAACTGATTCTTGGACTGCAGAATAGCAATTCCATTTGAGAAGTTTAATTTATGGTCCATAGAGATCTACCATTGATCGTGTTTCTTTCCAAGCATTAACTAACTTACTAACTAATCTTTGCTATCCTGCTTCTCTCACTTTGGCCAAGCTGCTTAACATGTAAATATGAATGGCTGAATTACTTGTACCATCTAAATTGCAGATACAAATGATCCCAAAAAGCACAGGCTTTGACTCAAAAACAAAATTTATTAAACAGATGTGTACTACTTCCATGGGTTCTTAACAAACTGTCGAGTAGATGATCAATGTCCAGATGTGGATTTAATCACCAGTACAGAATTGTTGAATGGAACTGACATCACAATGTTTCCTGCAAATAATGAGAACAGGATACAGTGCCATTGTGATGGAACCAGAGCTGCAAGTTTTGGAATAATTATTTTTATTGCCAAGTTAGAATAGAATAGAATTTTTATTGGCCAAGTGTGATTGGACACACAAGGAATTTGCCTTTGGTGCATATGCTCTCACTGTACATAAAAGAAAAGATAAGTTTGTTAGTTGTTGAATAAATACCCTATTAACACCACATGTTTAATGCAAGGTTTTGCTTTGTATTTTTATAGTTACTGATGTAGGTATATCATCATCAGCATCATAAATAATAATATAAATACAGCAAGATAATAAATTATAAGATATTTGACTGTAAAACTGGGAAGAATATTTCTCTCAATTACCATTTAAAACTATTCAATGACAATAACCAAACTATTCCGCTTTACCAATGAATCCATATACACTTGTGGAGAAGCCTTTTATTTCACTGAAATTTTGAAAGTGACAGAGCAAACCTTTTCTACCTTAACTATGGGGACTGGGGAAGAGGGAGATAAAAAATCCTTACCAGATTTAGGGGAAATAAATAATAAATTTATAGGTTGAGTGCTACTCAGGCTACTGCTAGCTGCAGTTTGGCAGTTCAAATCTCACTGGCTCAAGGTTGACTCAGCTTTCCATCCTTTTGAGGTTGGTAAACTGATTGTTTGGGGGCAACTCTGTAAACCGCTTATAGAGGGCTGTAAAAGCACTATGAAGCATATATGTGTCTAGGTTCTATTGGTACTGCTAAATTTACCTTGCAACAAAAGCAAAACCAAAACATTTTTGTAAGCTGTGACTGGTGCATTTTTCCAGAAATAAACTTTGATGGTTTAATTTGCCAGGAGTAAGATGAATAAGGTGACCAGACTCCCGCTTTCAGTGGGACAGTAACACTTTTTCATCATTTGTCCCGCATACCGTGCCCTTTGAAAAATGTACCACTTTTTTCCCTCCCAACCAGCCCCCTTAGGAAGAGGCTGGAGGGAGGGGATTATGGGCTCTCCGCTGCTGCCTCGCCCTCCCCACCCCTAACCCAGCTTGGCCGGAGGTCTCTGTGCGGACTTCAGGCCAGCAGTGCAGGGCCTTTGCTCATCCATTTCTCCTGCCCCACCTCCAGATGGGCCCAGTCATGTCCCGGCACTGCAGCCCTGCGGAAGAGGGAATGGCAGGCAGGAGGCTTTGCCGTGACCTGGGAGGAGCTTAAGGGCCGGCTGGTCCTCTGCTGGCTGTTCTTCCTTACCAGCCCCCTGCTTCAAAGAGGAAGGCCAGGTGCATGGGTGAGTAATGGGGCAGTGGAACTAGGGGGAGTTTTCATCCTTCCATTCTCCCCACAGCTGGCCTTCTATGTCAGTCTTGAGCTGGGCGGGATGTGTGAAAGAGTAGCGGAGGAACTTGGAGGGCGGGTCAGGGGGCTGTTCAGGTCCACTGGGCAGAGATTCCATGGGAGAAGGGAAGCAGCTGCTCAGCCTTCAGACCCGCTTCATCCCTCCGCCTCCTCTCCCGCCTTCGCCTCCACCCAGGCACCATTGGGGCAGGGAAGAGAGAGAAAGAGAGAGAGAAAAGAGAGGAAGAGAGAGAAAGTGTGAGAGAAAGAGAAATAGAATGGGAGGAAGAGAGAGAGAGAAAGAGACGGAGGGAGGGAAGGAGGGAGCGAGAAAGACAGATCGAGGGAGGAAGGAAGAGAGAGAGAAAGAGAGAGAAAAAAAGAGAAGAAGGAAGGAAGAGAGAAAAAAGAGGGGCGGAGAGAGAGAGAAAAAAGAGAAAGGAAGGAAGAGAGAGAAATAGAGAGAAAGGGAGAGAGAGAATGAAGAAGAGAGAGAGAGATTTTTTTTGCTTTTTTTTTTGCCTAATTTTTTTTTAGCTTCCTCCACGACCCCCACCCCCGCTCAATGGTGTCAAAAACTAAGATGCCCAGGGGAATTGTTTTTGAAGAAGTTCCAAATCCTACACTTCTTTGGAACATCTTAAAATCTGCTCACTTTAAAGATGAAGGCTTTATTTTTATTTTTCAAAATCTTTCTTGTGGTGTGTCTGCAATTTTCTGACACTTGACTGATTCCTTTCTTGTCTCTCCAGAGTTTGATTGTGCAATATAATCACTGGTACATATTTATACTGCATATTTATTTAAATTCTTTAAATAAACCAAATCAATTCTTTAGAGTTGTTCACTTGTTTGCAACAGGAAAGACTGCCCTCACTGCTTCATGCTAGATATAAATAAATAATAAATAATAAATAAAATAAAATTGACAAACTACATTGCCCTTGAGGCTATAAGGTCGATGACTGTAGACATGTGGCTTTATAAAAACTGAAATGATAAAAGACACTATTCATTAAGCAAAGGCCAGAATAAATGACGTCTTAGAATGACAATATGGCATGTCAAAGTGGATTAGAGGGAGGCATTATTTGTGACAAGCCTGTGGCTACATAGGAGGTGTTGCACAAGCATGTGTAATTTCCATGACTACAGTACAAGTGTGAAAATTATAAAGCCAGTTTGTGCTGGGAAATTATTGTAATTTCTGGCTAGATTGTATCAAGCAAACTTCTGTCAATCCCTATATCTAATTAAGAGCAAAACACTCTTCATCCCAGCTAGCAAAAAAATGTAGCTTATTTGTTTGTTTAATAATCACTGGCAATTGGTTAATTGAAAACAAAACCACAAGACAAAAGCCAGGCAAAAAGCAGTGTAAAAGAGAGACATAAACAAGCGAGACATAGGCAAGAATCTACATTTTTAATATATCTCCAGGTATGTATCAAAAGTTTTATTTTTCTCATCTGCCCCTTAGTGGGAATGCTCATGAATTATGACTTAGTGTGGTAGTTAATATGCTACTTACTTTATATAGCAAAATGCTGTCTTCTTCAACTAATAGTGGAAAATTCCAAGTAACTGAACATTCAATACTTGGAATGCAGAACAAAATAAAGAAATAAGCCTGTATGAAACATTATTGTGAACAACTCTTTCAATAAAGGAACATAATTTTTTTTACACACACACTTTATATAGTTGCCAATATAACTGCAAATCAATCTATCTATCTATCTATCTATCTATCTATCTATCTATCTATCTATCTATCTATCTATATCTATCTATCTATGCATCGCATCGCATCGCATCGCATCCCATCCCATCCCATCCCATCCCATCCCATCCCATCTATCTATCTATCTATCTATCTATCTATCTATCTATCTATCTATCTATCTATCTATGCATCGCATCGCATCGCATCGCATCGCATCCCATCCCATCCCATCCCATCCCATCCCATCCCATCCCATCCCATCCCATCCCATCTATCTATCTATCTATCTATCTATCTATCTATCTATCTATCTATCTATGCATTGCATTGCATCGCATCGCATCGCATCGCATCGCATCGCATCGCATCCCATCCCATCCCATCCCATCCCATCCCATCCCATCCCATCCCATCCCATCCCATCCCATCTATCTATCTATCTATCTATCTATCTATCTATCTATCTATCTATCTATCTATCTATGACAGAGGTCTTCAAACTTGCCAAATGTAAGAGTTGTGGACTTCAACTTATGCTGGCTGGAGAATTTTGGGAGTTGAAGTCCATGCATCTTAAAGTGGCCAAGTTTGGGGGACCCCTGATCTACGGTGTCTGTCTGTCTGTCTCTCTGTCTGTCTAATTTGCCACCCATCTTGCTATGTTTACGGTAATGGTATGTCAGAATAATCTTGGGAAACAGGAGTAAGAGCTGTAAACAAGACATCTGTGAAATTATCTCAGAAATTATCCATAGAAAGAGAAAAGGATTGGGAAGCATTTCAGAAGGGACCGTCCATAATCAAAGGAGAGGAGGGGAGAAATACTGTACTTTCCAACTGGAAAAATTCTGTTAATATACAATGAAGATTGAACTAGTATGGCACTTCTTGTCTGGACCACAGTATTGTTTTGATAATTTTTACAAAAGTTGAATCTTGAGCTAAAATGATGATAGTTTTAATAACTGAACACTTTGTGTACTGCATATAAAATGCAGAAGATCCAGATTCTTGATCTCATATTGTAAAACTCAGTTCCCACAATTGTTATCACGATATGTAGGACAATTATGTAAGGTGCATTGTCTGCCCAACCTCCAGATGTTTTGGGCTATTGGCTAGGAGATTGAAATCTGTATCAAGTTGAAGCATATTGGCTTACATTTGAAGTTCATATCTAAAATTACTTGCATGGTTAACAGCATGGAATGATCTAGACTAGAGCTAAACAATAGAGAGGAAAATGCATAGACAAGAGAGAGGACGTCCAAGGATGGAGAAAAAGAAGTCAGAGTTTAAATCAAAACAACTCTTGGATGCTTCATAATTGTCATCATAGCCTTCTAAATCATCCATCAGTATTAATCTATTGTCAGCCAAGTAGTGTCAAGTTGGACATGCAGAATTACAGCAGGAATGTAGTAGAATTTGGGAATCTAACAAAAGGGAATTTTTTTGCTTTTAATTACAATTTTCCAAAATTATATTTCTAATTTGGTTTTTAATCATAATCTATTTAATGTTCAGACTTATTTGAGATTGTTTGCAATTATTTAATGCTAGTAACTTGAATTACAGAAATGCTGTTGTGATATCAGTTGAAGAGATAGTGGTTTATGAAATAAAAGTAGTTTATCTAAGTAAGCTTACAGTATTCAAGCATGCTGGTGAAACATCAATGGATGAAAAAAAATCTATATACTCAAATCCATTGAAATGGACTTTTTATCTGAAACATGTAGGCTGTTTCAGTTCCAGAAAATTATTATTCATCAGTGAGTAGATTCAACCTTATTTCTCCATTTGCAACAGAACTTATAGAATGTATCAATAGTCTTTCCAGCTTTCCAATGTTATTTTAATCTTTGATATGATTGCTAGGTCAATAGTATGTTGATAATATAAATACTGTACAATATGTTTTCATCACAGTAAATGGGATATTTATAAATTGGTTATTATAAAAGTTAATCAAATGTAAGTTATTTTCATATACTGCTACTGTTGTTTTCAATCTCACTGTCTCTTTCTCTCTCTTCTTACATTACTCTGAAGTTAATTGTCCGTCTTCTACCTGATATAAAAGTATTATTATTATTAAAACACCCAATACCAATAGCACTTAGACTTATACATGGCTCCATAGTTCTTCACAGAATTCAATGTCAACATATTGCCCCCAACAAGAAACAGTGAGAGTCAATTCAATTCTTTAGTGAAAAATTACCTTTGCTAAACTAAAATTAGTATTCTCCACCAACTGCTAATAGAGAAAGAGCTAATGTTTTACAGCAAATAATCCATATTGCATACCAAATAGAGTTCCAGCTGTTCCTGTGGTCATTGCACATCTTTAATAACTTCAAATGGAATATTTAAATATTTGGAATATTTGTCCAATTTAGACAAAAAAATCATGCATTTAAAATACTTCAGTAATTATCTTCAGAATTAAGGGAATGATGATTTTCTACTTGAAATACTAGTATATAATCATGGAACTTGCTGTCAAATAAGAAACAAATCTATTGTTGTTGATTAAAGAAACATGATGGTAACTTTGGACACCTAAAAACACATCTCCATTTAATTCATTCAGACTTTAATATTAAATATTAAAATTCTGGACAGCTTCTTCGCTGAAGGATGGGCCAGTTCTGGAAACTTTAGCAACAGAGCTGAAGGAATTATATATTTCGCAATGAGTGGAGAGGTGAGCTGTGCTTTTTTTCTGATGAAGAATGAAGTCTAATTCAACAGCCATTTCATAATCATAGACTATGCGAAGCAAATTCTTTGTCCTTTGTGCATCAAAGTCTGCTTCTTCTGTGGTATTTTAGGAACAAGAGGAGCAACTGTTTCAATTTGCATCTGGGCCCAATTCTGTTATATGTTACAGATGACAAATAGCAGACATTTGATGCAAATAGGATTAACAGAGTTGGGGTGTTTTTTTTCCTTTTTTTGTAATCACATACACGTTCTCTTACACAATCAGGGACATATAACCTAATATAACCCATTATAATGCATGCCATCTGTTTTACTGTGACTCAACATGCAAAGGTATTAAAGTGTCTGCTAATAGGTGAATAATTGCTAATGTTTTCCTTGGCTCATCAACAACCTTTTCTTTTAAAGCAGTCATTAATGAATAATTTGAGGAATGATATTACGGTAACCATTAATGACAGATGCATTGTGTACTTCTTCACTGAAACAAAAACAAAAAGTAAAATACAAGTTTTATCAAGAGCACTGTTATAGAAACAAAGAAACATAGAAGTCTGACGGCAGAAAAAGACCTCATGGTCCATCTAGTCTGCCCTTATACTATTTTCTGTATTTTCTGTTATCACATTCAATGAATCTTGCATGATGAATTGTCCACTTTGTTCTTTTGCTTTGGAATAAATATTAACAATATTCCACAGACAGGCACTGGATGAAGCCTCTAGCTTTACTAGAGTTAGAGTTGCTCTGCACCAGGGGTGTCAAAATTGCGGCCCAAGGGCTAGATGGATCACACACTGGCCACACCCACCTCTGGTTTAGCGAAGGGGGACAAAGTCACAATATATCATGTGATGCCATGACGCTGAAAGTTTGACATCCCTGCTCTATGCCTCTCGTGAGCTGTGCCAGATTATTTATTTATTTATTTTATATGTCAAGTACATATTTGTAATATACATAGATATAACATTATTTGTATACATAAGATGGGTACTGATAAGAGGGAACAATTGGACAAGGACGGTAGGCACGCCAGTGCATTTATGCACACCTCTTACTGACCTAAAGTTTCTGCTCTGCTTGTTCATCTACATTTTTTTATTGATAGTGATTTTTCTGATCAGATTGTTTTAACATATGCAACTTTAACATATATGCATCCATATTCATTGGCGAAATAAATAATATTAGGCAAGAGGAAAGCCTGAAATTTGCTAGGACAATGAATCACACTATCTTAGAAAAGGTTTGATAATGGACATTCTGAAAACTTTATAATAGCCCTTTTGTGATTCATCTGCTTAACTATGGCACCTTGGCAGCGACGGGTTACTATTCCCGGCGCCACCGGAATGGTGCTGGGAATGCGTGCACTCACACGACACGCACACATGATGCACGACTCAGCTTATATGCATGCGCAGAAGCAGAAGTGTGCATGGGGACACACGATTTCCACCTTTTTCATTCTGCAAAAAAGCTGCAAACAGTGAAAAGCAACCTGCAGTTAAGTAATCCCCCCACCTGCCCTCCCCGTTTGACCACCCGCCGCCTCCCCTGCCACAAGCAGCGGCTTTGCTGCTCGCGGTCAGATGATTCCCCGCCTGCCGTCTGCCTTAACTTTTTCTATAGACGGTGCTTCCATGCGGTGTGGGGAGGAAGATGTCATGCAGTGCTGGGCAGCTTGTTCTGTTCTCTCCATGCTGCAGGCATTTGCCTGTGGCACGGGAGAGCAGAAACCAAGCCATGTGACAGAAATTCGTGCAGACCGATGTTGTTGCTGGCCCCAACTTCTGCTCTAGGCACCACAGCAAGATTTGGCTGTTGCGCATGTGCAGCAGCCGAAATCTTATGCAGACGTCCTTCCAGCAGCAAGATTTGGGCAAAAATTGCCATTTTATTGCTTCCGCGCATGCGTGGCAGCAGAAAAACCGGCATTTTTTTTACTGGAATTGCGCCTGTTGCACATGCATGGGGCGTGTACGCCCAGCGACAATGGAACGAGTATATACACCCCATTTCTGCTGGTGGAACGGAGTTTCCGACCGTTCCGGCTGCTGTCCATCACTGCACCTTGGGCAAGTTGGACAAAGCCTGCATTGCATGAAATAGATATCAAGGAAAAGGAAGAAAGAATCTCAAGCAATAATATGTTAAAAGCTTTTAGATGTGTAATATTCAAAACGAGGTGAAAACATAAGAGTAATGTGTAGTTGTCAATATGTTAATATGGAGAAAACAAAAATGGAGATTACTTTCAATTCCACATAAATACAAAAATTGAAAATTTGAATTGCATGTGTTTAACTTATTCAGATATGTACACATCCCAACACATGTGAACCAGATGGGTATATTGTTGTCGCAGTTGTTACTATGATTAAGTTGTGAATGACCTTTTTAAAAATCAAGGGAATTATTTTTGAAGAAGTTCCAAATCCTACACTTCTTTGGAACATCCTTTACCCTTTTGAACTTCTTTCTTAGGAAGGGATCGTTTGAGGATGAGACAGAGAGACATTATCCCAACTCAGTGTAAAAAGGCGCAGAGAGCAACTTTATGCTTACTCGCTTTGTAGCACGGAGCTGTGGTGATTGGCAATTTATCCTAGGGATAAAACATAGACATAATCCAAGTTCACTGTTCCTCAGATCCACAGTTCTTTATATCATGCAGCCTATGAGGGGATCTGAAGAACTTATCTGTTACAACTCTAAAGTGCAAGAAAAATGCCCTTAAATAATAATAGTTTGTCCTTCTTTTCATCAGGGGTTATATAATAGCAGTGTTCCAATATCTCAGGGCCTACCAGAGACACACATACAACACTGATAGCAAAAATGTTCAAAAGAAAACAAAACCATAATGATAAGCAGACCAAACTATCTATTCGTGCACCCGCTTCTTTACTTCCCAGGTTTATAGAAATCTGTTTCATTTATTATTTCTATCCTGGTTTTTTTTTGAAGTGAATACATTATATATAGGTTTGTAAACATGATTAACAATGAAATGGGTTATAATATGTAAAGGACCAGTATTATTTTCTTTTTCTTTTATTCTGTAAAAATGTAATAAATAATTTTTTAAAAAAATAACACGGGGGCAGGTGGAAGGGCTATTTTTCAAAGCACAGATCGAGGAAATCCATCCAAATACGGGAAAATCAGCCGAAAATTAAAAAAAAAAGATGGCAGCGAACACGGACAGAACCGGATCCATGATGCCAAAATTACATCACCAGCAGTTGCCTAATGGTTTGGGCGATCTGGTCCAAACCGGGAGGAACCCACCCCTGGTTAAAGTAGGAAAGGGCACATATGTGCAGGCAGGACAACCACACTTAAACGTTTTTTCTTACATTTTTCTGCCTTTTCTGAGTAACAGATCTTTCATATTCACATGACTACAGAATTTGCCTTTTAAGTTGGCAGAAAGGAAAAAAAGGGGGGGCAAGCCCAAAATCTTTCACCTACCTACCCAATAATTATCCTGCTCTCCACCAAACTGCCTACTTTTCTATTGGACCTAGAAAAATGAGGAAATAAAGTAAAGTTGGACTGTTTTGTTAGCTTGCTTACTTATTTACTCGAGAAGCTCAGAAGCAACATAATTTGCTTGGGAAAGAAAAATAATAATTAAAAAATCCTGCTGGGGTTTAAACTAGAGCTATTCTGCGTGTTAAAATCATTACACTAGTAGAAAAGAACACTGCGATTGTGTTAAGCAAGTACATTTAAAGTTTAATGTTCAATCAAAGAGACAGGCTTTGATTGAAAATGCATATGTACTGTTTTATAGCATTAAAAATAGTGTTAGGCGAACTGAATTTGCAAAGTTCGGGCTCGTGCCAAACTTTGCAGTGTTCGGCATGCCGAACCCGAACCCGAACTTTTAAAAAAGTTCGGGTTCAGCATTCGGTGTTCGCTTGAACACCGCAAAGCACCACCGTCCAGGAGGAGAGTGGGGAATCTCATTGTGGGATTCCCCACCTCCTTTTGCTTGCGGCACTGCAAGCAAAAGGAGGTGGGGAATCCCACGATGGGATTTCGGGGGCAGGGCTTTGACATTACAGAGACTCCTTCCTGGCCGGCCGAAACAGGGAGGAAGGAGTCTCTGTGACATCAAAGCCCCGCCCCCGGAATCCCATCGTGGGATTCCACACCTCCTTTTGCTTGCAGCGCCCCTGCGGCATCCTTTTCTGTAAAAATAAAAGGAAGTAAAAGGAGGTGGGGAATTCCCCACCTCCTTGTTTATTTTTATGGAAAAGGACGCCGCAGCGGCACTGCTGCTGTTTGGGTTCAGGTTTGGGTTCAGGTTCGGCGAACTCACCTGAATTTCCCGGCAAAGTTCAGCCGAACTCTATTTAAAAGCTTTCAGATGATGAACTAGAGTACCTTACCTATATTTTAAAATTTAAATTTGCATTTAAAACATTATATTTAAAACTGCCCAAAGTTTGTTCTTTATAGCCGGTTGTTTGACTCTGTATGCCTTTCTTTAATACTATTTTAAATTGGTACTTGCATATGCATTTTTCCTTCATTGAATAATTTTAAAAACAGAGCAGCTGTAATAGAATCTTCAGCAGATATAATTCAGAAAGAGCAAGGAAATGCTATAATGTAAATAATAACAATAAATAATAATAATAATATTTAACTCTAGTTAAAAAAAAGAAAGTGTGGATAATTGATGTGGCAATACCAAGAGATAGTAGAATAGAAAAGTTGGAGAAAATTACAAAATCTCAAGATCGGAAAATTAAAATTGAAAGATCATGGCGCAAATTAGCCATGGTGGTCCAACTCTCTAGGTCTGTGATGGCATGCATGCGACAGGTAGCTCATGGAGCCATATTTGAGGGGATGCGAGGCGTTGCTCTATGTCAGCTCCAGCATGTATGTGCATGTTGGCCAACTGATTTTCAGCTGTCTGGAAGGCGGGGCGAAGTTGTTTTCACCTTCCCCAGGCTTCATGAAAGCCTCCAGAGTCTGTGGATGGCGAAAACAGACAAAACAGGCCTATTGGAAGTGCAGGTGAGTGGGTGTTGTGTGCGCATGCATTGGGGGGGGGAGGTATTGCATTATGGGTTGGGTATGCATATGCACCCTTTTGACACCCAAGCAAAGAAAGGTTTGCCATCACTGCCCTAGGTTCTTGGGGAAACCTTGATGCATATGAAGGCCAATACCAGCTAAAGAACTGGAGCTGTGATTTCACATTTTATGTATATAATAATAATACTAATAATTTATCAAATGTATATGCCACCCAGCTTTCAGCAATTCTTGGCAGTTGGTGCTGGGTCTCGACTTAGAACATTGTCAAGCTCAGTAGGTGAACTTGATAGAGGGGCTAGAACTAATAAAAGTTGTAAATGCTACTTTGAAAGTGGAACAGGGAAATGAATATAAAAGTTTTTTTTTTCATTTGTTCAAATCTTATGCACATTTGACATGGAAATTCAAGAATTAATGTACAAGTAACTTTGGCTAGAAAAATTCCTGAAGGGTATTAATCAATGTCTGTTGGACAAAAGGTACAATATATTGAGGAACTGAGCATTAACAATAAAACTTGGAGCCTTTATTGAAATACAGTGTTTATTGTGCAATCTCTTCTGTAATCTCATTTAAAAACAAAGTGAAAGCTTTGATATAAAACTCATTTAAAAATATATATATATAACTGAACACGTCTGCTAGAAGACAAGACAGAAGCTATTATATTTCAGTATTATAAACAGAGGTGATGTAAAAATGTTCAGTGGTTCATAAAACTTGAATGGGCAAAGCCATGCTGTTATGATTTGAAGGCATGGAATGTATTTAGAATGATGTTTTCTTTGGAATAAAAAGTCTTTGATTTTAAAATACAGAGATGTTTCATTGTCCATTCATAAACCTGAAGGACAGTATAGTCTTATTTTAGAATGACTCAAATTAGCACATGGTGTGGTACCAATGGCCCAGTCCATATATGGATATTACTGGGTTGTTGTTTTCTAAGCAGAGCTTAAAGCTCTTTTCCCAATCCTTTTCACTGTATTTACAAAATGTGAGTGAAGGGCAGAGGGATATTCCATCCAATATTTTGAGGCAGGAAGGAAGTAGAACTATCAGGAAAGTTAAATGCAGGTGAAGGAGAAATTTTATTATGGAAAAAGTGGCTTGATTAAAAATGAATTAAATTATCCTGTTATTATATCAGGGGTGGAATGCCATTACCACTGCTACCGGTACGCTGCGTGTGCAGCTTCAGTTCTCTTGCGTGCGGTGTGCACTATGCATGTGTATCCCAGTGTGCTTTTGGTTCTGCGCATGCGCAGGAAGAAAAAACATGCTGAAATCATGTGATCATTAATGTGCATGAGATTTCAGTGATTTTTTTGCTTCCCCGCATGCGTGGAAGCAAAAAATCTGTAAAATCTCTCTTGCGTGCACGTCCCCTTGCAAAATTTTGCTTCTGTGTATGCAGCATGAAGCAAAAATGTGAAAAATTGAAGAAAAAAATATGGCGGCGCTCATAGGACTGGCGCCCTAGTGGCCGCATGAAAATTGCGCAACCCAGAAGCCGCTACCGATGTGCCATTCCCTACCGATTACCATCCTTTCAGTAGTGGGTTCTAAGACCCTTTACTACCAATCCGTGCAGAAGACTCTTGGGCAGATTGGTGGAACTTCCCACTGCTGGCACTACCAGTTCTTAGAACCAGTCCAAGCCAGGAGCAACCCATCACTGCATCCTATGCTGTGTCCTTCTGTGTCATTTGGGCTAAATGATTAATTCCAGGGCATCTTAGTTTTTGAGTGCTTCAATACTGATTTTAGGAGGTTCTGTTTTCTGTCTGCAGAGAGAGTGAGATTGCTGAATAAAGTGAGAATATATACTGCTCAGAAAAATAAAGGGAACACTCAAATAACACATCCTAGATCTGAATGAATGAAATATTCTCACTGAATACTTTGTTCTGTACAAAGTTGAATATGCACAACAACATGTTAAATTGATTGTCAATCAGTGTTGCTTCCTAAGTGGACAGTTTGATTTTACAGAAGTTTTATTTACTTGGAATTATATTGTGTTGTTTAAGTGTTCCCTTTATTTTTTTGAGCAGTGTACATTTCCATAGTTGTTTGAAACCCCCCCCCCCATTTCAAAAATATTTGGGCAGCAAGTGACACTAGACAGGTTGTCTTCATTAATGTGCTGTTATGGTGATCATGATTTATGTTGTATTATAGTGATCATGAGTTATGCATATGCATATGTAATTCTTAGCAGTTTGAGATAGTTCAGATTAGGAAAACAATTAGAAATGCTAAGATTGGTTTCATTGAAAGGTTATAGTGACAAGAGTCTTGCAATGTGCCCCCCCTCCTCTTATTTTATTCCTCAAAGGAACTTGGGAGGGTTAAGTTCTGATCAGGCAAATCCGGAAACTGTGAATTGCCCCGGAAGCGGAGTAAAGACGCTGAGACATTGTATGGATTAATAAAGGGTCACTTTATTAAATTAACATAAATTTAAATAATGTAACTTTAAATACGTACATTTAAATATTTAAATTCAACTATAACTAAGGACCTGCAAAGGCCAAAAGTAACGGGGCGGAAATTCCTGCCAGAATCTTCCTTGGCAACATTGGGCATAACTCCTTGCTGAACCAAGTGAAGGTAGCCACCTTCACCTGGATCTGAGCCACGCCCCTTTGGCGTGTAGGAGGAGCTCACCCTCCAATCCCCCAAGGGAAATTGGATCCGGTGAGTCCCATGGGCATGCTCTCTCCAATCCCCGACGTTGTTCTAACCTCTAGTTCCTGGAGAGAGGCGGTCCATCACCCTTTTAAAAGATGCCCAAAGGAGCATACGCAGTCACTTCTACTGCCCATTTCCGCCCCTAACCTGCCAAACCCCAGTGACCAAAGGGAAGCCAAAATATAAAATCTATGTGTGCCGCACTCTCTAACCATTCCATCCGTACCGTCAGTGTGGAATAGGCAAAAAAATGGCCGCCTCTAAAGGGGAGGCCGCAAAAAATTCCTATTCAGCCCCGAAGCGACCTCCTAGAGACACACTGTTGATAGCGGAGGGCGGGCAGGTGTTTGCTTCGGAGCTTTCCCCAGCAAGGAGGAGGTCCTGTTCGGATCGCCCTTAAATAGGGCGATCTAGGACCTCCCCCTGAACCCAGCAAGCAGCTTGCCACTTTGGTGCGCTGCCAAAAGCCGAACTTCCAGTTTTGCCGGAAACCGGAAGTTCGGGGCTCCGTGGAGCCAATCACAGCATCCCCCTGCTCCGGGGGCAATTTCGGCCGGCAGTTTAAGCTGCCGGTCGTGCATTTCTAGTCCTGCTTTAGGCATAAAAGCTAACTGTGTTATTCTGGGCCAATCCCTTTCTCAGCTCAACATACGCCACAAGTTTATTGTTCTTATGAGGAAAAAAGGAGGAACAAGGAGTATTATGTATGTTTTGCTGCCTTAAATTATTTCTAAAAATAATAACGGCAGATATTATTTTTAAAAAATTGCATTTCTGACTTTGGCACCAATTTCTTTTGTGCTGGTTGTAGTTCTTCCTCCTGTTCCTTAAAGTTGTTGCTACCGCCTATTACAGAATTTTTAGCTTGTTGCTTTTGTAAACTGCTTCAATTTGTTTCATTTGAAGCAGTTGTAGGCAAATAAGTAAAACAAGTGGGTGGGTTTTTTTTAGTATAGTTGAAATACAGTAGCTTAGCAAATGAAATTGCACCCTGCTCAAGTATATTATCCCTTCCCAGTTTATAACTCAAATATTATTATTTTGTTCTGTGCGGGAGATAAAACATAGAATAATAGAGTAAGTTAGAATAATAATAGATGAGATGGAAGAGTTTCAAGATAGTAGCTTCTTCTGCAGGTAGCTCTTTATTGCCCTATTAAAGGCTCAATTAATCAAGGGGCAGTAGGGTGAAAGGGCTCAGCATAGTAAGCTATTTCTGTTCCATTTCTGTTTCCAGTTCATATTACCTCCAGTCATCGGTGTGCCCCCAGTCTGTCTACCCACTTTCCTAAAGTAAATAAAGGACAAAGTAAATTTATTTATTTTATTTTATTTATTCATTTGTCCAATACACAATACATATTTATTTATTTATTTTATTTATTATTTAGATTTGTATGCCGCCCCTCTTCGCAGACTCGGAGAGAATAGACATGAAGTAATATATATAAAGATAATATGTAAAAATAGAGGAGAAGATATATGAAAGAAGAAAATATATATGATATATGAGATAAAGGAAAGACAATTGGACAGGGGACGAAAGGCACACTAGTGCACTTATGTACGCCCCTTACTGACCTCTTAGGAACCAGGAGAGGTCGATCGTGGATAGTTTAAGGGAGAAATGTTGGGGGTTAGGGGTTGACACTATTGAGTCCGGTAATGAGTTCCACGCTTCAACAACTCGATTGTTAAAGTCATATTTTTTACAGTCAAGTTTGGAGCGGTTAATATTAAGTTTGAATCTGTTGCGTGCTCTTGTGTTGTTGCGGCTGAAGCTGAAGTAGTCATTGACCGGTAGGACGTTGCAGCATATGATCTTGTTGGCAATACTTAAATTGTGTTTTAGGCACCGTAGTTCTAAGCTTTCTAGACCCAGGATTGCTAGTCTATTTTCGTAGGATATTCAGTTTCGAGTGGAGGAGTGAAGGGCTCTTCTGGTAAAATATCTTTGGACATTGTCAAGGGTGTTGATGTCCGAGATGTGGTATGGGTTCCAGACAGATGAGCTGTATTCAAGGATGGGTCTGGCAAAAGTTTTGTAGGCTCTTGTGAGAAGTGTGAGATTGCCAGAGCAGAAGCTACTGCATGCTGGTCACTGACTGAAATAAAGATTGATTGATTGATTGATTGATTGATTGAAAAGTATTGTATTTAGAGCACAGGGAAGGGAAGTCTGCATAGATTTTGAAATCTGGTCTCAGTTTTAAGCTGATATTTGAAATGGATGATAGTTGGCTGAACCTAACTTGAGCTGGGGTGGCGCAGCAGGTAGAGTGCTGTACTGCATGCCACTGAAGTTGACTATACATCTGTAGGTCAGTGGTTCTAATCTCATCACTGGCTCAAGGTTGACTCAGCCTTCCATCCTTCCGAGGTGGGTAAAATGAGGACCCGGATTGTGGGGGCAATAGGCTGGCTCTGTTTAAAAACAAAAGTACTATTGCTAACATGTTGTAAGCTGCCCTGAGTCTAAGGAGAAGGGCAGCATAAAAATCAAATAAATAAATAAATAAACAAACATTCAGTCATGTTACTGGAGTGGCATGGTGAGTTAACTACATAAAGACTGGAAAGACTTGCAAAACTTGGAAACATGAGATGGTTATATCACATGAGAGCTGATTTAAGTAAAAGGAAACATGAGATGGTTATATCACATGAGAGTTGATTTAAGTAAAAGGTTGCCCTCCAGGAAGGCAGGAGTACTGGAGATTGAAAGATTGACCACATCACTGGACCAGAATATCTCTGAGACCGCCTGCTGCCGCACGAATCCCAGTGACCGATTAGGTCCCACAGAGTGGGCCTTCTCCGGGTCCTGTCAACTAAACAATGTCGGTTGGCGGGCCCCAGGGAAGAGCCTTCTCTGTGGTGGCCCCAGCCCTCTGGAACCAACTCCCCCCGGAGATTAGAACTGCCCCTACTCTCCTTGCCTTTCGTAAGCTCCTTAAGACCCACCTGTGTCGTCAGGCATGGGGAACTGAGACATCTCCCCCGAGCATATACAATTTATGAATGGTATGTGTGTATGTATGTGTGTTTAGAAAATGGGGTTTTAAAAATATTTTTAGTAGAAATTTAGATTTGTTGTAAATTGTTCTTTCACTTTGTTGTGAGCCGCCCCGAGTCTGCGGAGAGGGGCGGCATACAGATCTAAATAAACATAGGGGAAAAAAACCAACACTCAGGGAAAAGTTGGCTCCCTTTTTCCCCAGGACAGGAAGTAATATGACAGAGAACACTTAATCATATGAGTTGGGTTGTTGTCATGGGATTGCCAGTCCAGAGAAAGTTACTGAATGGAAGCTGCATTGTCCTATCTCTTGCTTCTGGCCAATGTCTGAATTCTAACATTCCGATCCTTGAATTCCTTGAGTAGCTGAACATTTTGGCAGTCTCTTCTCAGCAAATCCAAGGGAGCATTTTGGGAAAATCTGCCTTAGAGGGACAGTTGAAAGGGACAGAAGTGAAGGGGTTTCAGGAGCAGAGCAATTGCAAGGCTGTGCATCTGTGCAGAACTCTCATTTATCTTCCTGCTGAGTTTTCCACAAGGAAACTTTTCTTATGTTAAAAAAAAAAAACTCTGTAGAGCTGAGATATTATAAAATAGCAAGCCCCCTTCTCCTTTTGGATGCTGGGGAGATTTCTCCCTCCCTAAATCTAATATGCAGGCTTTAAGAGTCAAGTATAACTAATGCATTTTAAAACTGTTCATGAGAACTGCTTCGGAGGAGCTTTGTCCCAGAAAGAATTGAAAACTGGAAACAAGAACATGCTTTGGATGAAGAATGATGGTTTGACTGAATCTCTGTAGAACAAAACCGTTCTAAAATAATATGGAAACACAGAAATGCCTGGAAGGCAATGTGGCTTCTTTGACCAGTGTCTTTTTATGATATCTCTAGTTCTTAGGGCAAGGAAAAAAATAGTCAAAGTTCATTAGGAAATTCTTGCAGCGTGTTATTAATTAGTTTAAAATTGTCCTTTTCTCTGCAGGAAAAAGAAAAGAGGGGGGGGGGAGGAATGGTTTCATGCATTACTTAAGATCAACATCCTGGCTCCTTTACAGAGTTTCCAAGTGGTTTCAGTGATATATTTTGCCTTTCAGAATATAACCCTTGGAAGGCACAAAAAAGGAAAGTGCTAAGCTATTGGTAGATCGCTGGAAGTAGTGCACAAGTGACCTAATTCTTTTGATGAGACGTTCCAACCATTTACCAAATGCATCTGGCAGAAGGAGGATAAAATCATTCTCAGACAATTCACCATCATGGAGACATTTTTCCCGTTGTTTTATTTTTTAAATCCCACAATTCCTGGAGCTTCAGAGAAGTTGCGATCTTGAAACAAGAAGGAAACAAACTTTAACAAGCTTTAGGGCCAGACGTGAAATAGGAGAAAGAAATATCTTTGGGGGTATCTTCTTCAGCGGAAGAGACAGAATGACGTTCTGCACACCTGCAAACCACATTCAGACTGAATGGGACACTTTTCTGACCTCATGTATTAAAAAAGTTCAGCTAGGGAAGCATGGAATATAGGAGGAAAAAGGAAGGGATCACAGGGAGAATATTCCAGAGGCTGACTATTTCAGTTATTAAGATGCAATTACAAACATTCTCCTTTATTGATCCAGTTACCAGAAAACTAAGTATTTTCTCATGCAAGTAACACATATAGAATTATATTGTAAGATCCAGCTTAGTACTTTTAGTTTAGCCTAAAGGGAGCCACTGAAGATGACAAAGTTAGGTCTTATGGTATCTCTCAGATTCTGTTGCCATATTCTGAACAGCTGTGGTTTCAAAAGACTGTTCAAAGATAGACCTACCTACTGTGCATCACAATAAACCAACCTGGATGCAATACAGTACAGAACAGAATAATAGAATTGGAAGGAGCTTTTTAGGTCATCTAGTCCAAGCCCCTGCTCAAGTAGGAGATCCTATACCAGTGACGGCAAACCTTTTTTGGCATGCCCACACCCATAATGTAATGCCCTCCCCTCCACACATGCACAGAATTCATGTGCTGCCCCTTGCACAATTTAGGGTGCTTTAAAAATGATGCCCTTGATGATGCCTTCTCCCTCATCCCTTGTGATCTTTTAAAAACCCATTAGACTCATGTTTATAAAAGCAGGACTAAAGCTCTCTTAAACAAGTGTTAATTCTTTGCTGAGTGTAGTCTTCTGCTTCTTGTATTTTCATTTTTTTCTGTTTTTAATACGTGGGTAGGATGAAGTAGCATTGCGTGTCCAAATCAATGCTACTGACTCTTTAGCATCTCAGGAGTTTCTGATCACAAGGGACAAGGAAGATGTAGACAGAGAAAATGGATATCATTTATTTATTGGACACTTTGCTAGCCTGAGTTCGCTTTGCTTGCCTTTCTTTCCCAGCACACAGGCACAAAGTATATGTTGTTTAAGCTACACAATTGCCTCTGATCTGAGGCAATTGTGTAGCTGCTGGTTTTCAACTTCCAATGGGGCACGTCCATTCTGTTTGTCTCACCACCTATTATTGAGTGCTGTCAACTATGGCCACTAATTGGCAACATTGCCATTCCCTCGCAGCACTAATCAAGGAAGAGGTCATGTGTCAGTTTAATCTTCCTCTGTGCTTGAGACATTTCAGCAAGGTTCTTCTGGATTGGGTCTAGTGTCTTTTGAAAGAATGTGAGACCCATGTTTACTCTAACAGGTGCCTCTCACCTGTTAGTCAAGCAATTTGGCAAATGGCTAAACCAATTGTTCCAAGCATCTTCCTACACTTGCCCAATTCTATCACATTAAGGACAGTGATTGACTTATTGTTTGTATCACTGACAGGTGATACTTTGCAAGGAGGACAAGAAAGCTAGAGGAACACAACATTCACTTTCGTAACTTGTCGCACATGAAAACAGTAAAGATAAAACCATTTACCAGCCTTCCTACTGACACAAAAAAGGGGATTAATGATGGCAGACATTTCTGTGCCTTAAGGACTAGAGGACAGAACTTTAACACAGCCATTTGGCTGTGCTCTTAGTCTATAAAAAGGGATGCAGTTGGGAAACATCACTTCTGGCCTTAGCAGTCACTTGGAAAGAATCCCAGAAATACTGCCAGATTGTGAGCTTGTTCTTTTTGGAGGCTGGCAATTTTATTTATGAAGCTTGGAAACCCCTTGCCATAAAGTATTGAAATAACAGGGAAGTTTTAAAGACTAAAACAGGAATATTTAATACTATGGGGACAATGTGTTAAGCCTACTAAAAACTTTCCTCATACTAAAAACTTGCAAGATGAATTTATGTCTTATAAATTAGACTTATTAGAATTAGATAGCATCAGTTGCAATATGGATCTATTATACTGTTATGAGTTTCAGGCTAGTATGTTATATGCTATTTTCCTGGACAAGGACCATTTCCTTCCACAAGTAGAAAAATACTTTTTTAAAGTTTGCACTCTTTAAAATGTAACCCTAATATTTTTCTGCCTTGATGTGAATTATACTGGCTTATACAGTCCTACATGAACACAATGTCCAGCTAGTGTTATATTAAAAATGTAGAATTTTTTTTTATCTCAGCTATGATGCACTGCTTTCAGCAACTGTAAAACTATATTGTTTTGCTTGTTTATTGAGCTTGGCAGTAGAGAAATATATATCTGCTATTAAAATGTTAACAGAGTGTTGAAATGAATCTATTGCTGTTGTCGTCTTCTTTACATGATGCAATTCTTATTGCATGATGCAATTCTTGATGCAAGGCTTATTATAATTTATGTTTGGTATGTATGTGTTGTTTGGTTTTTTAAATTGATAGGGTTTTTAGTTTTTTCTTAATATTAGATTTGTGCCTGTACAATATTGTTTTATCGCTTGTTGTGAGCCGCCCCGAGTCTTCGGAGAGGGGCGGCATACAAATCTAATAAATTATTATTATTATTATTATTATTATTATTATTATTATTATTATTATTATTATTATTATTAATTCTGTAGTGAACATAAGAACATAAGAAGAGCCATGCTGAATCAGGCCAAAGCCCATCGAGTCCATCATTCTGTGTCACACAGTGGCCCACCAATTGTACATGGGGATCTTGAGCAGAAAGAGAAGGCAAGACCCTCCCTTTCCCCTGACCCCCAACAAATGGTACTCAAGGAAATCCTTCCTGCCTCAATAACCACCGATACACTTGGCATTGTTGAATCTGTCTAATCCTGCCTTGAAGCTATCCAGGCTGACAGCTGTCACGACCTCTTCTGGAAGTGAATTCCATAAACCAACGACCCTCTGGGTGAAGAAATATTTCCCTTGATTTGTCCTCACTTTCTTACCTATGAGCTTTAGGGAGTGCCTCCTCATCCTAGTATTTTTCTCTATCCACCTTTTCTATCCCATGCATGATTTTATACACTTCGATCAAGTCACCCCTTAAACGCCATCTTTCAAGGCTGAAGAGACCAAGGCATTGCAATCTGGTATCATAAGGGAGGTGCTCCATTCCCTTTATCATTCTTGTTGCCCTTTTTTGCACCTTTTCCAGTTCCAGTTCTAGTGATTTGTTCAGGCTGTCTATAGGGCAAAAAGTATTGAGTTGTTGCCTTTATTATTTGCTATGGGGTTATTATTTGCTGTTAGCATTATTTGCTAACCTTTGCGAAAGAAAGAAAGAAGGAGCAAGAACAAGTGAGTGAAAGAGAAAGAGAGGGAGGGAAAGAGAGAGAGAGAGGGAGAGGGTGAGAGGGAGAGAGAGTTCAAGAGCACACTTTTAGCCAAATTGTAAATTGGTTGATAGGTACACAGAGGTGGAATTCAGCTGGTTTGCACCAGTTCAGGTGAACCAATTGTTACTTTTTGTACAGCTCAGAGAACTAGCTGATCCCACCACTGGTTGGCCCCACCCTGCCCCTCCCAGCCACTCCTTATCTCACCTTGCCTACTACATTAAACGGAAATAAAAAGTTTCCCATTTGTTTTACTTTCACTTTTGTTCTGTCAATGTATAGTAAATTACAGTTGAAAGCAAAGTCTTAAAAATTGTGAAACTTGGAAAACTTCTGGCTTTGCCATTCCATCCAAGAAAAGAAAGAGAATATCCTTAAGTGGACATAAGGAGCTGCACATTTATTTATTCTGGATATGAGATTTTTGGGGCACAAATTCCCTATTTGTATGTATGTATGTGTGTGTGTGTGTGTGTGTATGTATATACACCATGTTTGCCCTGGAACAAGGACAGAAGCACCAGCCTGAAGATGATGAGTGGGACGTTGTCAAAACGTCACTAGAAATCACTGAATCCTACACAAGAAGAAACCCGAATATGCCAAGACCTTCATGTATATATGAACCCTTCCCTGGTGCAGAGCTGAAGCGATTGGATACTGTAGCCTAGAGGATAATTCTCTGCCTTACAAGGCAAAGGTTGCAGGTTCAAGTCCCAGTGGGTATGGCTAGCTGATGAGGCCAAAATAAGGCCGAAATAGATCTATCCTAGTCTCCCTTAATTTTCAAATTCGGCAAAAAAACATGTGACACACACACACACACACACACATATATATATATTTTGCATGCATTCCCTTACAACATTTTGCGCATGTGCAGAAGCAAAATTTCAATGTGACATGAGTGCATGCGCGCCAGAGACTCGAAGCTGCATGTGCAGCTCCAGTTTCACTACTGGTGTGGCGTCCTCATCCTTACTGGTCGGAACCATGTTAAAATCATAGTGAAATGCTGGTTGAGTAATAAAGCATGGGGGTACCATATTTCCATATCTGAAACTGTAGTAGTAATCAGACTTTTTAAATTGTGATATTCTGTTGGAAGATATTCCCTTGAGTGGCACTCTTGATTCATCACTGAGAGTTTTTGAACATATTTTCCAAGTTGATGTTTAAATATTATGTATAACTTAATGTTGTTCATAATTGCATCTTGATCACTTCTTTTAAAATTCCCCCTGTTCTTTAAGCAGCAGAAAATGTAACATATGCCCTAACGTGTTTAGGATTAGAATCTTAGCTTTAGTTGGAATATATACTATATTTTTGTTTGGTTCGTATAGTTTCTGAATGTTTTATACTTTTAATTGTAATTCTACTTGCATTTGACTTTGATTTGTGAAGTAGCTGTTACAAGGAAATCTGGCAAATTAGTTCTGCTCTAAGTAATACATCGCTTAATCGTCATAGCACTTCAAAGAAAATTATTTTCAAAATAAACAATAAGACATTGAAAAAAAGGGATGCGGAGAACAAAAATATTTGTAATTTACCATATATCATGGAGAGCTAACAGATTTTTAGTAATAAGGCAGGCTCCTGTTTGATTTAATTTAATCTGACAATTGTGTGTTGGCAGATAAAAACTATTAACGAATAGCTAAATAATTTCCAGGAAAACCTTATTTTCCCTCCTTGAGTTTCATATACTGTATGTCAATTTAATTACAGGAAACATAACAAAACAACTGTGTTTTATGGGTCTGCACAGACTTAAGTATTTGATTTCATCAAAATTTTGGCAGTCTATGACTCTATGATGGAAGATATTACGTCTTTTCAAATATCTACTTTGCCAAGGCATCCATCATGCATTCTCAAATATTCTGAATCTGCTTTTGGGTAAAATAAGAATAAGTAATTGATATTTGGTTTGGTGTGTTATACCTGTTTATTTCCTTTCTTATTGTGTTTAATATCATGATAAGAAAAATGTTTAATACAATAACCAAGTAAAATTATGAGAACACTGATATTAATATTTACCAAAGTTTTAAAGGCTTACGTTTTATCTCTGTGCCCATACAGTTTCACACATGGTCATCAGGTTTACATTGGCTGTTATTGAACTATGTTTCTGTGGTTATTTGTCATATCAATTTTGGTGGCTTTAAACTTTTAACCTGCCATACCTACTCTGAACAATTATATTTTTGATAGGGTTGGAGCAAAGAGAGGAGAAATACAATATCACTATAGTGCAAAACCAAGAAAAACTTTATTGTAAAAAACATATTTTCTTGGAAAAAATAAAAGAAAAAAACAAGGCATATCTGAAAGATAAAATCATTTAATTGTTTATGTTTATAACTTTAATTTTAAAGGAACATTCAAGCGCAAAACCAAGAAAAACTTTATTGTAAAAAACATATTCTAATAAAATAAAATATCTAAAATCAAATAGAATACATAAATTTATTCAAGAAGGCAATACAGCTTCTATGTTGTTTACACAAATGTGAAAGACAATGAATTAACTGCTACCATTTGTACAGTAAAAGTTTAATAACAAAAATGCAGGATGAAAGTGAGTTTTTGAAAAATAAATAAAGGACAGCTTCTGAAATAAGGCTCTGTCGTTTGTAATAAAGAGCTCACTATAAGTATAATCTTTAAATCCAAACTTTTGAAAACTGTTTTTGCTTCCTTAGAATATAGCATACCCATGCCTTTACCTAAAAAAAAAGGAATACTAGACAGAAAATATACTGTATATGAATGCAGACAAAAAGCTAGCACAATCTTGGTTTTCTACTGTGCAAGCTGAGTTTGCTGACGTAGAAATTCCTCCCTCCTCAATAACTATGTCCTTGCATACTATATGCGTATCATACAGTATGTGTATGTGTATGTGTTATGTGAACAGAACAGAACAGAATAGAATTCTTTATTGGTCAAGTGTGATTGGACACAGAAGGAATTTGTCTTTAGTGCATATGCTATAAGTGTACATAAAAGAAAAGATGCTGTATTTTTTGGTGTATAAGACACACCTTTTTCCTCCCTAAAAGAGGCTGATAATTAGGGCACGACTTATACTCTGAATGTAGCTCCCCCAGCAAGCCCTAAGTAGCTGCTAATGATCTTTCCAGCTCTTACATTGCAGGCTCTTTCATTGTTTCTCTCTGTGAAGAATGTTTTCCAAGCCCTAAGTCTTTGCAGGTTTTTTTTCATTGCTCTAACTTGCTCCAAGTAAGTTTCTTTCCAGCCCTGAACAGGTGCTAATGATGTTCCCCAAACCCTGCCTTTGTAGGAGGTTTTTTCATTGCTTTACTTGCTCTGAATGTTTCTTTCCAGTCTTAACCAGGTGCTAACAATATTCCCAGCTCTTACCAGTTTGCAAGCTCTTTCATTGTTAACTCTCTGCAAAGAAGAATGTTTTCCAAGCCCTAAGTCTTTGTAGGGTTTTTTCCATTGCTCTACTTGCTCCGACTGTTTCTTTCCAGGTGCTAATGATGTTCCCTGCTCCTCCTGGCTAGCAAGCTCCTTCATTGTTACTGTCTCAGAATAAAGGTTTTTTAAAGCCCTTAATCAGGAGATAAAATAATGTGCTGAAACTGACCAGACTAAGGATGCTATCACATCTTCTGGATACAGTTAATCCACAGAAGCAAACGTTGCCATTTATATTGTTGATACTAACTTCAGATTCCATTTTCCAAAAGTGCTCTTCAATATTTTTAATTGTATAATGTTTTTGTCATTTTGTCAAATTAATATTTAATCAGCTCTTAATCAGACTTGAATATTTTTTTCTTTTAACTAAAATCTGTAATTCTCTATAGTGTCCAAGTTTAAAATTGCTTATCTTTATTTTGTTTTGCAAAAGTCCAAACAAATTTATTTGCAGGAGAGGCGGAGTAACGACACGGACACAAGAGCTGGATTTAAAACTGGGTCATTTTTATTAACATAAATTTGCATAATTTATTAATTAAATTAGAATAATTAGCATAATTAACTATGGCCCTAACAAGGACCCGCAGGGTCAAACAATTGCTTCCGGGGCGGAAAATGACGTATAATAAACTTCCGGGGCAATGTATGGGCGTAGCTCCATGCTAATCCAGGTGAGGGACCACTCCCTCACCTGAGACCTTGCCATGCACTTGCATGTGGGAGGTCCCGCCGGCTAACCCCTAGAAGGGAAATTAAATGGGCGGTACCCAAAGACAGGTTCCCCCCAACTGCTCAGGTCGCCAATACCACAAGCCTTTGGAGAGAACCTGTCAATCATCCCCAAAGATGCCCAATGGAGAACACGCAGTTGCTAAACCACCACCCAGTTTTCCGCCCCTAACCTGCCTACCCAAATGACCAAAGGTAAGCCAATTAACCTAACAGGTGCAAGCACCCCCTAACCGCTTATCCTTCTCCACAGTGTGGAATAGGCGAAAAAACAGTCACGGCTAAGAGGCCAGACCGCCAAAAATTCCTATTCGGCCCCATAGGGCGACCCAGAATAGCACACTGCAAAATAGGGAGGGCGGGCGGGTGTCTGCTCTCGATGACTGCTTCGAGCGAAAAGGCTGAGCCCGGGCCTGCCCGCCCTTTTATAGGGCTGGCAGGCCCTGCCCGGACACGTCATTGATCAGGCCACCCTGGCCTGATCATCGGCCGAAATCTCACGAAATCTCGTGAGACTTCGGCCGAAAACAAGATGGCGGCTACGCCATGTGCCTCGTGTCTGCCCGAGCCTCCAGCAAAAGGCGCCGGTGAGTAAGGACCACCGGCGCTATTCTCAGAAGAATTTCTCACATTTATAATTTTCTAAGCTCAAGATTTCATTTAGCCTTTTGCTATTTGTTTTAATTTTTTAAAAAATCATTAATTCTTAACATTTTCTTTCATTGGGGTTTAGTGGCAAACTTGCCCAGCATGTTCAGACTTGTCAATCAGAGATCTCTAATAGTTTTAAAGTAGTTAACAAGCGATTTCTGAATGTGGTTAGAAAAGGAACTTTGTGAATTTAACATCCTTTCAAAGATGCCAACTGTGGTTGCAAACAAGAAGGCTGTTTCTGTTGACTCCCAGTGTTCAAAACTTGCTGAGGATATATCTTTTGGCATCCTCGCAATGAGTAATACATGGGCGATCGTCTGTCTGCTTGTCCTGATATGTTCCGAAGTTTACTCACTGGGTCTTCATTCTTTACTGGGGTTGTCAGTTCTGCCTTTCTGCAAAGCTATCAGCCCACAATTTTTTTCCACTGAAAGTCACTAACATTGAAAGAGTAAACAATCTGAATTCTCAGTCACCATGCAGTCAAATTTGCTCCACAAGTCATCATGATACTGGTATGTATGTAAATAAGGTATAGATTAGATTTGAATAGAATAGAATAGAATAGAATAGAGGAGAGGAGAAGAGAGGAGAGGAGAGGAGAAGAGAAGAGATTTCTTTATTGGCCAAGTGTTATTGGACACACACAGTGAAGGACTACCAACATTTTTACTACCACACTGTGGGTGTGGCTTATGCAGGACACCCTGCATTTTCTTTCAACATTTTTCAGTGGTGCTCTGGGGTGCAGCTCTATTTTCGCTACTCCACTGCGCCCCCCTTGTCCAGGCAGTAGCCCACCCCTGGGCACACAAGGAATTTGTCTTTGGTGCAGATGCTTTCAGTGTATATAAAAGAAAAGATACATTTGTCAAGAATCATGAGGTACAACCAATATTAATATAAATCGTAAGGATACAAGCAACAAGTAACGCTCATAAGTGGGAGGAGTTGGGTGATAAGAACGATGAGAAGACTAATAATGATAGTAAAGCACCTTTAGTAAATAGTTTGACAGTGGTGAGGGAATTATTTGTTTAGCAGAGTGATGGCATTTGGGGAAAAACTGTCCTTGTGTCTAGTTGTCTTAGTGTGCAGTGTTCTATAGCGTTGTTTTGATGATAGGAGTTGAAACAATTTATGTCCAGGATGTGAGGGGTCATTAAGTATTTTCATAGCCCTCTTTTTGACTCATGCAGTATACAGGTCCTCAATGGAAGGCAGGTTGGCAAAAACTGTTTTTTCTGCAGTTCTGATTATCCTCTTATGTTTGTGTCCATCTTGTTGGGTTGCAGAACCAAACCAGACAGTTATAGAGGTGCAGATGACAGACTCAACAATTCCTCTGTGGAACTGTATCAGCAGCTCCTTGGGCAGATTGATCTTCCTGAGTTGGCGCAGAAAGAACATTCTTGGTTATGCTTTTTTGATGACGTTTTTGATGTTAGGTGACCATTTTAGGTCTTGAGTTACGATAAAACCTAGAAATTTGAAGGTCTCTATTGTTGATAATATGTTGTCTAGTCTTGTAAGAGGTGGTGGTATGGGAGAGTTTCTCCTAAAGTCTAACACAATTTCTACGGTTTTGAGTGTGTTCAGTTCCAGATTGTTCCGGTCACACCACGAGGCTAATTGTCCAACCTCCCATCTGTATGCGGTTTCATCGTGGTCTCAAATGAGACCAAAAATTGTTGTATCATCTGCAAACTCCAGTAGTTTAACCAATGGATTGTTTGAATGCAGTCATTGGTATATATAGAGAAGTGGTTTGAGTACACAGCCTTGGGAGGGGCCATGTGCTAATTGTACAGGTATTTGATGTGATTTTGCCTAGCTTTATCTGCTGCTTTCTGTCTGTTAGGAAGCTTGTGATCCACATACAAGTGTGTTTCACCTCAGACATTAACACTGTTTTTTTCTTTAAGATGTCATAACTGTTTTACGACATTAGCCATTAGGGAGAATGACTGCTACATAATTCACACCAAAATGAGTGAGTTTACCCAATGTCCCATACATAAGCAAATGTCAAGACTCTGTCTACATTCATTTTCTGATGTGAACCTTGGACATGATTCAGCTACTCTCTGGGGCAATTAGCTCATCTTTGTGCATCAACAATCACTGATGGCCCAGTCAGTCATGCAAAGCCCTTTTAGAAGACATTCCAACCACCTGGCTTTATTTATTTATTGGACATGAAAAAAATAATAATAAGAGGAAAAAATGGATCTCAGCCCCCTAAAATTATACATTTCTCATGCACTAAAAAAATATAAGCATTCGGGTCTTGTCACACCATTGAATCATTAACTTTTAAGTCAGTTTATTTAATAATGGAGAAGATATAAAATATAACATCTATATGCAGTCCATATTTCAAAATAATTCTCCAACTGGGTCTCTTGGCAGTAACATTTTCAGATGTTTTTAATTAATGGAAAGTTAAATATCATTTCCAACTTTGAAATATCTTTTTCTTTTTTTTACAAATTCAGAAATGTGCAGTACTCATTTTTGTCGTCCCTCCTTTTGTTTCCTCTTAGTTCAAAGAATACATGCATATATAAAGACCAAATATGTGCAATAACTTTTGTTGAAAAGGCAGCTGCTATAACTATTCACAGTAATCAACATTGCATTTTGACACCATACCCTCGTAATTTCCTGAATCCATAAAATTATTTTTGAAGATTTGTATACGTGCTCCAACTGTTGTGTGTGTGTGTATGTGTGTGTTAGGGGTCTGATTGTGGGTAATACGCAGGGGTGGGCAGCAGACAGGACAGAATGGAATGCAGTTCCACCGGTGGAAATAAAGATGCGTGTGCAGCTCCAGCTGATCGGCAGCTGTCACTTCCTAGATTACTGGTCTCAGCTCGGCTCTCCTTTTTTTCCTCTGCTGCTGCTGCATCTGCGCTCCTTGCTTTTTTCCTCTTTCCTTCTTCCTGGCCTCGGACAAACTTCCCTCTCTCCTGCCCGGCTCCCCTCTAGCCTCACGTGGCCACCTCCCCCCTGAAGTGCAAGCAGAAGGCATGGGTGGAAGCGGCGCTGGCAGCATTTATGCTTCTGGCAGCACCTGTTTGACTAGCTACCCAGCATGAGGCGGGGGGTGACCGAGAGCGCGGGAAACGCAAAGCAAATTGTCACCCCAGAGAGCAACACTGGCCAGGTTGTAAGTCGAGGACTTAACAGTTCACTTGAAGAATGATGATCGTTCAAGCCACTCCTACCTGATCACATGGCCGGCAATCCACTCCTACCCAGTCACATGACCATGAAGCCACACCCACTGGCTGCCCATTACTGGCAATACGGTTTACCAAAGGTTGGATGGCCTTGCCCAATCTAACTTCTTTCTAGCTCTTTGATGGTTACAGACATGTCACCACAAAATAAAATAATAAGAGTTTCCAGAGAAATTTCATTTTTCAGAAGTGATTCTAAAATTTCATTTCTTTTGCAAACGTTCTTAATCCTTTCAGCCTCATTCACCTGAATCGGTGGGCAGGCATTTCCAGGTTCCTTTAAATTAAAGCCAACTCCTTTTGGACTAACTTTTTGGATTTGCTTGACTGGGTAGTGGTGTTCACAGGGCACTGTGATTGTTGATTAAGTTAAGTGTGTCATGCGAATAGGCGACTGCATTCAGTGGGGCATATTCCTAGGAAAGCATGCATTAATGTTAAAAATATAAATTTAACTTCACTGGGACATTGACATAATACGAGAGGAAATCTCAGAGCACAACAGTCATTTATCTGAGATGTGGAAAGAGAAGGGACCGAGCCAGGAAAACGTCAACTCTTTTTGTTCTTTTTATTCCTCTGCTCTTGCTTTTGGAAATATTTACTGATCCTGCCATATCATAAAAAGCATCAGCAGGTGACGCGAGGGAGACTTCATGAGATCAGATAATGCTATAAATACTTTACAGGGGATAAAGCACACACACACACAAAACCATTTTAGAGTTTCTAAAAATGATTTGTTCCAAATGTTTGACTTCTTCCCAGAGCAAAGAAGGCATAAATTTACATCATTGTAATTGAAATAAAGAGAGGGGTTTTGAAAACAAATTGGAGGGGATTTCTAGTGTCTGCTGGGGCATTCCATGGTCAAACACCCAGCCGTTAAGTTTATATGAGCTGGGAATCCTGGGCATAATCTTGACAGCTGGCCTTCATTAGAGAAGCAAGCCATTAATTGGAGGGAATGTTTAACACATCAGAAAAGGCCTTGTTTCCAAGCAAACTCTTCCTACTTAAAGCCAAAGGGACTTGAATCTTCAAAGCCCACATCTGCATTATGTTTTCCATATTTTTCGCTTTAGGTCCTTGCTTTGTATTTGCATGCAACTGTCCAATACATTGCATGTAACGTTAGAGTCTATGATACTGTGAGTTTGAATGCTCTTACGATAGATGTTTATAACTGCCTAAGTATTTGATAGCGTAAATAAAAGGTGGACCGTGATATAATATGCACAGATACACATGAATATTCATGACATTCTAATGAGCTGCACTGATTTCTTTACAAAAGGCCCGTAATATATTTAACATAACAACCGCAGCATCAGTAACAAATGTTAAAGATTTAACTGTTCGGACTAAACTCTAAATGTTAAAACGGGTGCAAGGCTAAATTCACTTATTCAATAACCCTTGCCTAAAGTGAATGCAGAAAAAATCTAGCTAACGTGTTAAAGCCTGGGATGATGCCCTTCTCTGTAATGTTTGATCAAGGCGAAGCTTCTCCTAAGGGAAGGAGATGAGGCAATTCTTGCTGAATTTCTTCTTCCCTCATGATAGGAGGACAGCCGTGTTATTTTATGGTAGCAAAAATATGAGGCTATGTTAGCACCTTTTTTCGACTAACAAAATGTATTATAAAGCACTAGGCCAGAGATGGCAAACTTTTTTTCCCTTGGGTGCTGAAAGAGCGTGCCGTGTGCTATCGTGCATATGCAAGTGCCCACACCCATAATTCAATGCCTGGGGAGGGCAAAAACAGCTTCCCCCAACTCCCTGGATGTCCTCTGGAGAACAGAAACAGCCTGTTTCCCAACTTCTGGTGGGCCCAGTAGGCTTGTGTTTGGCTTCCCCAGGCTCCAAAAGCTTCCCTGGAGTTGGGGGAGGGAAAAACGCCCTCCCCCATCCCCCCTGGAGGCTCTCTGGAAGCCAAAAATGCCCTCCCAGAGCCTCTGTACAAGCCAAAAATCAGCTGGCCGGCACACACATGTACATTGGAGCTAAGCTAGGGCAACAGCTCTGGTGCCAGCAGATATGGCTCCTGGGGCACCCGTGCCATAGGTTCACCATCACTGCACTAGGCTTTGTGTGCTGCAGCCCATTTTGTTATTTTAGGGCCTTCTTTCTCTCTCTTTCTTTACTTTAAATCAAGGCTGTCAAAATCACGGCCCGTGGCCTGGATGCGTCACATGCTGGCCACAGCCACACCCAGTTTAGCAAAAGAGAAAAAGGTCCTGATACGTCATGTGACATTACTGTGATGACACAAGTTTGATAGCTCTGCTTTAAATGAGCCTCAGTGGTTCAGTGGTTAGAGTGCAGTACTGCAAGCCCCTTCTGCTGATCGCCGGCCGCAAACAATTTGGCAGATCAAATCTCAAGGTTGACTCAGCCTTCCATCCTTCCAAGGTGGGTAAAATGAGGACAAATATTGTTGGGGGTAATATGCTTACTCTCTGTAAACCACTTAGAGAGGGCTGTAAAGCACTGTAAAGCGATATTTATTTATTTATTATTTATTTATTGGATTTGTATGCCGCCCCTCTCCCTAGACTCGGGGCGGCTAGCAACAATGATAAAAACAACATGTAACAATCCAATCCAGTACTAAAATAACTAAAAAAAACCTTATTATAAAAACCAGACATACATACAGACATACCGTGCATAAATTGTAAAGGCCTAGGGGAAAAGAATATCTCAGTTCCCCCATGCCTGACGGCAGAGGTGGGTTTTAAGAAGTTTACGAAAGGCAAGGAGGGTGGGGGCAATTCTAATCTCTGGGGGAGTTGGTTTCAAAGGGCCACCACAGAGAAGGCTCTTCCCCTGGGTCCTGCCAAATGACATTGTTTAGTTGACGGGATGTGGAGAAGGCCCACTCTGTGGGACCTAACTGGTCGCTGGGATTCGTGCAGCAGAAGGCGGTCACTGAGATAATCTGGTCCGGTGCCATGAAGGGCTTTATAGGTCATAACCAACACTTTGAATTGTGACCGGAAACTGATTGGCAACCAATGCAGACTGCGGAGTGTTGGTGTAACATGGGCATATTTGGGGAAGCCCATGACTGCTCTCGCAGCTGCATTCTGCACGATCTGAAGTTTCCGAACACTTTTCAAAGGTAGCCCCATGTAGAGAGCATTGCAGTAGTCGAGCCTCGAGGTGATGAGAGCATGAGTGACTGTGAGCAGTGACTCCCTGTCCAAATAGGGCCGCAACTGGTGCACCAGGTGAACCTGGGCAAACGCCCCCCTCGCCACAGCTGAAAGATGTTTCTCTAATGTGAGCTGTGGATTGAGGAGGACACCCAAGTTGCGGACCCTCTCTGAGGGGGTCAATGACTCCCCCCCAGGGTGATGGACGGACAGATAGAATTGTCCTTGGGAGGCAAAGACCACAGCCACTCCATCTTATCAGGGTTGAGTTTGAGTCTGTTGACACCCATCCAGGCCCCAACAGCCTCCAGGTACTGGCACATCACCTCCACTGCTTCACTGACTGGACAAGGGGTGGAGATGTAGAGCTGGGTATCATCTGCATACTGATGATATCTCCCCCCATGCCCTTGGATGATGTCACCCAGTGGTTTCATGTAGATATTAAATAGCAGGAAGGAGAGGACCGACCACTGAGGTACCCCACAGGGGAGCAACCTAGAGGTCGACCTCTGACCCCCCACTAATACCGACTGCGACCGACCGGAGAGGTAGGAGGAGAACCACTGAAAAACAGTGCCTCCCACTCCCAACCCCTCCAGCTGGCACAGAAGGATACCATGTCGATGGTATCGAAAGCTGCTGAGAGGTCAAGAAGCACGAGGACAGAGGCTAAACTCCTGTCCCGGGCCCGCCAGATATATAAGTCTAAATGCTATTGCTATTGCTTCACTTTACATACAACTTACATGAAGTAAGTTGCAGCTCACAAAGGTTATAACATTTTTTTAAAAAAAAGCCTTAGTCAGAAAAGATGCTACCAAATGTCTTTGATCTTCCTTTATATTCCTTCTTCCCCAGTACTCTGTCAAATTTCTAAGGCGTAAAAAAAAAAAGAATGGGTATTTAAGAAAATTACTTTTCCCTTAACCAGGGATGGGCTTCCCAAATTTTAGCAACAGATTCTCTGCCTGGTTGTTGGGTGGGCATGGCCATGGAGGGCGTGGCCTAGTCAGCCTCCTAAACCATGCCAGGGTGACTGTTTTCACCCTCCCTGGGGTCCGAAGGCTCTCTCAATCTTCTGGAAGGCCTATTTTTCACTCTACCTGAGCTCTAGAGGCTTTCTTCAAGCCTCCAGGAGGGCAAAAACATCCTTCCCCAGGCTCTGGAAGCCAAAAATGGGCTCATTTCCAGCCTCCCGGAGCAGTCAGGAGGCTTGTTTTTTACCTCCTCTATGTAGACCTTGCACTTATCTTGGCCACGTGGAGACTCCTGGGAAGGGTGGAGGTGGTGTGAGCACCGCCAGTCAGGAATGGGATTTGGCGGTTCATCAAATCGCACAGAATCTTTGCTAGAATATTGCCCGAACCAGGGCAAACTCAGAGCTGCCCACCCGTGGACTGTAGATACACAAGGACACATTCTTAGAAATGTAGGATCCAACCTTAACCAAGCTCTGAAAATGTTGTGAGTCCACAGTGCTACCACAGCTTTTCTATTTTCTGGATAAATCTAATTTTTAGACATTGGATGTCCTAACAGACAGGAATGTAAAACATGCCATAACCTGGGCTTTCTTATTCCAGAGCACCAACTGCCCTTGAATAGTCTCAGCCCTTTTCCTCCAAATCTTTTTTTGTTTAGTTCTCTTTTTCATTTACATTACTAAATAATGTAAGCTTCTTCCTCTTTTTTATGCCCATACTCTGCAAATTATTTCTTTCTCTCGCAGCTTTTTACTCTTTCATCTCATAGGCTTATTCTTTTCTAACACTCTTTATTTCTTTTAGCCCTGTCATCCATTCCTCTGTTGCCTGCGACCAGCCTGCATTCTTGCCACTCATTATAATATCACCAGCCCACTGGAAAGAAAAAAAACCCTACTGTATAAATAAATGAAAATAATGCATTTAAAAACCTGCAACGTTCCAGACATCTCAATTTTTATTTGCCCTCCTCCTGCTCCCTGACCTCCAGCCAAGATCTAGCAACTTGCCTTCCTTTTTTGGCATTCAGCATAGAATCTGTTCCATAGCATGAGTTATTCTGTGCAGCAAAAAGTGTTGTAAAATAGAAATTATTGGGCAGTCTTGACTCAGATTCAACTGGTCTCTCCTCTGCTTTTTAAAACTTTCTATCTTTATTAAATTTATTAGGATGTAAGATGCAAAAGAAAATGAAAATAGTGGGGAAATGGAAAGGAAAAAGAGAAGGGAAAATGTGTAGGTTTGGGGAAAGAGGGAAAAAGAAAGAAAAGTATTTTCTTCTGACTTTTTAGTGTTTTTAGACTATAATAATAACATTAACTCAATAATAACAAATTCAACCTAGATAAGACGGAGTGGCTGTGGGTTTTCCCTCCCAAGGACAATTCCATCTGTCCGTCCATCACCCTGGGGAGGGGGGAATTACTGACCCCCTCAGAGAGGGTCCGCAACTTGGGTGTTCTCCTTGATCCACAGCTTACATTAGAACCATCTTTCAGCTGTGGCGAGGGGGGGCGTTTGCTCAGATTCGCCTGGTGCACCAGTTGCGGCCCTTCCTGGACCGGGAGTCACTGCTCACAGTCATTCATGCCCTCATCACCTCGAGGTTCGATTACTGTAACGCTCTCTACATGGGGCTACCTTTGAAGAGAATTCGGAAACTTCAGATCGTGCAAAATGCAGCTGCGAGAGCAATCATGGGCTTCCCGAGGTATGCCCATGTCACACCAACACTCCGCAATCTGCATTGGTTGCCGATCAGTTTCTGGTCACAATTCAAAGTGTTGGTTGTGACCAATAAAGTTCTTCATGGCATCGTACCAGAATATCTCCGAGATCGCCTTCTGCTGCACGAATCCCAGCGACCGGTTAGGTCCCACAGAGTTGGCCTTCTCCGGGTCCCATCGATGAAACAATGTCATCTGGTGGGACCCAGAGGAAGAGCCTTCTCTGTGATGGCCCCAACCCTCTGGAACCAACTCCCCCGAGATTAGGATTGCCCCCACCCTCCTTGCCTTTCGCAAACTCCTTAAAACCCACCTCTGCCATCAGGCATGGGGAAATTGATTCCCCTGGGCCGTTTCCGCTTTATATATGGTTTGTATGAGATGTATGATTGTTTTTTATATTTAAGGGTTTTAAATTGTTTTTAACTATTGGATTTGTATTGTTCTGTTGTTGTGAGCTGCTCTGAGTCTCTGGAGATGGGCGGCATACAAATCTAATAAATAAAAATAAATAAATAAATTGCAGCCTCAACCTTTTATTTTTACATGCTGTAGCCTCAGACCTATCCACAGCTAAAGAATGCCGTCTTCAACGCTACCAGTGCATCCTCTGAGGCTGTCATGGGCGCGCGCATGTCCAGTGGGCATGCATGCACTTGTCGGTGTGAGATTTGTTCTTCTGTGCATGCATAGCAAGTGAAATCTCGCATGAGGACGTGGCAATTTTTGCCAATATTTTTGCTTCCGCGCATGCACAGAAGCAAAAAAATTGGTGAAAATTGCCAAAATCTCGCTCGCTCAAGCATCTTCACACAATATTTTACTTGCTGTGCATGTGCAGAAGTCAAAACTTGCATGTGTGCATGCATGCTCATGTTGGAGACATGCATTTTCATGCGCATCCCGAAAATCACTACCGGAACGTAGCACCTTACCATTCCAGTAACATGCCATCACTGCCTATGCAATCAGCAAAATCCAAAGTCAACGCTTCACTTGTTTTCCTCTCAAGCACAAAATCAAGAAGCGTCTCCTCAGCTTTTTATCTTCGTTTATCTTCCTTCTGCCTCCTCCTTGAACCAAATGCTGCTCTCAAAGAATTACAGCATTTGTCTATAAACAAAGATGTATTTTATTATCATTCAAACAACATCAGTGTTCACAAATAAGACAGGAGAAACAATAGCATTGTATATAATTATAACATGAGAGAAGAAAAGTGATATAAGATATATGGCAGTGATGGTGAAATTTTTTCCCCTCAGGTGCCGAAAGCGTGTGCGTGCCAACACCCATAATTTAGTCGGCCCCCACTCACCACACACCCTTGCGAATATGTGTATGACCCCACCGTGCTGCCCTGCCCCCATACATGTGTGCATGACCTCATTTCCTGACTCCCAGTGAGCTTGGTATGTCTCTTTCTCACCCTCCTCAAGCTCCAGAGGCTTTCTTGGAGCCTGGGGAGGGTGAAAACGCCCTCCCGCACCCCTCAGAGGCCCCTCCAGAGGCCAAAAATGCCCTTCTAGAGCCTCAACATGAACCAAACACCAGCTGAGCTAGAGCAACGGCTCATGTGCCAACCAATATGGCTCTGCGGGCCACCAATGTCATAGGTTTGCCATCACGGGAATGACTTGGGAAGATAGGAGGAAGAGTTGCAGATACCTTCACACAAAAGCAAAGGGGTTGTGGGAAATGTAAAAGAGGAGGAGGGGAGAAATACACTCAGACTTGCAAGATTTTGCTAATGCAATTTTACAATAAACAACAATTTTACAATAAACAACAACTTAATATTCATGGTTATGCTTCTTGTCTGGACTACCTTGAAAGGCTAACACGTAGCAAGAAACAGGGTGAGATTGAAAGGAATCTTCCAGAAGGGGACCACCTAATTTAGCACATTAACGAAGAATAGCTGCTACACTTAACTTTTCCACTTCAGCATAAAGAGATACAATTTTGATTAAATTGTGCAGAATTTTTAAGAATTCACGTGTAGTGACATTGGGGCCCAAGGCTGGCAAACTGTGAAAATCTCTCCTCATTCAAACTTCAAATGTTATTCAAACTATACAGAAAATAAATTGCCTAGGCCTAATTTTTATTTAAATAACCAAATGTCATGCAGAGATCAAGAACAGGGACAGACAGAAGTAACCTGATTCCCTCAATTTTGATACCTAAGATCTGAAGGGGGAATAAAATTAATATCAATCATAAACAAATACTGCGTGGTACATATCAGGTGGTGGGCTACTATGGCAACTTGTGGATTTCAACTCCCAGAGTTGGTTGGCTCAGGAATTCTGGGAGTTGAAGTCCGCAAGTCTTAAAATCGCCATAGCTGCCCAACCACGGTACACATAAAGATCAGCTATTCAGCAGTTCTTTTTCTGGACCACTATGTGGCAGCATTATCAAAGAAAACCTCTGCTTGCTTCTCTCCGCCCCCCCCCCAAACTTCAGTGATGGAACTTTGGTTTAATCCTTTATTCTAGATTGTATTACTGAATAGATAAGAGAACTCTAAAGTATGCGATACAAGGTGATTTTTTATCGTAATATGTTGGCACATTAACTTTAAAACAATTTTAATGTAAGATTAAGGGATAAATGGAGAGCAAAGTAATAAACAAACATACTCTAAAGAGAAAAGAGAAAAGATTAAAAATGTGTTTTATTTATTAAAGATAAAAAAACCAAAATTTATTAGAGAAGCAGATAACATTTAATTAACTTACATATCTGTGAATCTTTCAGTGTGGCAGAATACCTAGTACTTTAAAAAAAATATTGCTATGCTTGCAATCCCATAGTTCCATTATTTCCCCCCCCCCTGCTTTAATTGTAAACATTCTGCAAGTTTTTAAAAAAGAAAACAGATAAAAACTATAGAAAATCTTATTATCCTATCCATTGATAGATTTGAGTTTGGTTTTATCAGAGAGACCTATGTTATCATTTCTAAATATTAAAATTCATTAATCAGCTAATAAGACCATTCATTAAAAACAGATGCTTAGAGGTGACAATAAATGCTTTGGTAGCTGTGTTTTGGAATTAATTACCATGCTTTGTATTGGACCAATATTCTGGGAGGTTATTGTATGATTTGGACTTTAAGCAAGAACAATAGCTGGAATTGGTGTTCTTCATGGGAATAACTTTTATTGTGCAGTTATTTATTTATTGAAGTTCTAGAATGATATTTTGACTAGGCATTATTCCAAGGGGGTCTGAATAAAGTTGTCTTCATCTCATATATGAAATAAAGATGGCTTGCCCTTTTCTTTCCATACTAACTGTTCCCTGTCTTCTCATACTGGAAAAGTTTACCAATCTAAGTATATTCTTGTTGATTTGAGACCATGGTTTCCTGAAAACGTACAAGACAAATTCATCTTCAACATTAAAAAAAAACTATTCAAAATATCTGGTTTTGATGAATATATGTATAGAGCTCTTTACTACAATGGCTATTTCTGATCTGAGGAAAAGCTCAGGCAAAAGTTCAAATCTTTTTAAAATAGGAAAAAAGGCTAAGCTATATAGAACATAATGTTTTGAAAAGCTATAGTGTTGCAATGGAAATTTTCCAAAACTAAAGTACTTCCCACTTCAGGAGCCAAGATATTGTTCAGGAAAAGGCAGAATAGTAAAGACAGAACCAAAACCAATTTGCCCTGAGATCCTGGGGAACCAATCCTTGACTGAATTACATTTGTGTTGTGAAAACAACAGAAGCTTCTGGAACTTAGGAATTATGTCCCTATCAACCTCCAGAAAAAACAACAGCAACACCCATTTTAATAAAGTTAAAGAAGTGTTAAGAATGGGACAGGAGAAACGAGACTGCTGTGTCAGGAAGAGAAATTTGTGGTCCAATTTCTTTGGTTGGTTGTGGGGAGGTGTCACATGCCTGTGGTACATATTTTCAGCTTCGTCCAAATCGCTTTAGCAGAATTATCCTGGTATATTCATTTACTTTAAGGCACATTGCTTGGTTAAGATGAAGTCTTAAGGATTCTTTGGAACAATCAATGATTATAAAAGTATTTTTAAAAATCACAATTTATTACTAGTATATTTATTTTACGCATGATCCTTCAGTCATTTGCTGTTGTAAATGCAGTAATTTTAGGTAGGATCTTCTAATATAATTATATGAAGAGGAGCACAGGGAGGAATTTGAGGAATTAATTAGTTTATTTACTATATATAGAATTTCAACTGCTGTACCTTCCTGTTCTTTTTCAATTCCCTGGAAAATTTGGCCGTTCTTATTAATGTAACTGAAATACATGAAATGGCGTTCTTTCTCATTAAGCTTTCTGATCCTACTTCTTTAATTTTGCCAGGCTCATTTGCAGATAATAGAGAAAAAGATAATTGTATTCTAATTAAAACAAATACTACTTGGATCATATCCTGACATACCTTGATTGAATATATGATCTCATCACTGATGCCAGGTATAAATGCAATTGTATTTCTCAGTCTTACTTTTCTGAATATAATCTCTCTTAATTTCCTATGGACCAATACTGAAATAGGAACATGGCATATCTCTAATGATTTGTTGAAAATTTGGATGGGGGCCAATGGTCAGCACAGACTTTTAAGCAAGAAGGAGTTATCTTGTCTGGGCCTGGTGCTTTTCCTGGCTTCTGTCTGTGAAATAGATCTTGCACTTCCTTTTCTGTGATCACCAGGGGTTGTGAACCCAATGGGATAGGGTCAGTTGTAGGAGGTTTGGCTGTTGTTGGTGTGTCTGGGATAGAGATTGTGGAGATAGGTGGTTATAGTTTCCTTTCAAACCTGCAGTAGAACACATTTCTTCAAAAGGAGGAAAGCCAAAGCTAATAACATATTTTTACACAAAGATTAATCCAGAAGATTAGTTTCAAAATTTGAATTTCTCAATGTTTTCTTAGAGAATTTCTAGCCTTTCATAAGAAATCTAACTGCAGAAAATTAATAGAGTTATCACAATCTGTTCTTTCATTTCATTAAGATGAAAAGATTGTATCTAGACATGATGCAGTACCCTTGACAAAAGAATATAAAAAGAGATGCTGCTGGAGAAGAATTTAAGAAGAACCTTGCTGGATCAGGCCAATTTGGTTCAGCTTTCTTGTTTTCATATAGCTGCCTAGATATATTCTGGTAGACAGGTAGCAGCATATGAGGAAAGGGCAGTGATATCTTCTCATTACTAGCTTAAAAGAGTATACCTCAAATACACACAATATTGCAGAAAAAAAGCACATTACAGTAGTCCCTCGCTATACCCTGCTTCACCTACTGCGGCTTCACTTCATCGCGGGTTTTCAAGAAATATTAATGAGAAAAATCATTCGCGGATCTTTGCTGGTTCGCGGGTTTCTGAGGAAGTTGATCGGCAGATTTAAACAGCCCGCCGAATTCGATCGGCAGGTTTTTCAAAAAATATATATCTAAAATTGTAAATACTGTATTTAAATACTGTATCTAAAATAAATACTGTGTGGGAAGGGTTTATAAACACTTAAAACAATGAAAATTTACCAAACAATTACAATATAAATACTTAAATAAGTACTATCAGTCGATAAATTCTCCATCGTGGATTTCACCTATCGCGGCCGGGTCTGGAACGTAACACCAGCGATAGGTGAAGGACTACTGTATAGCATTATACTGCCTTCTGCCGCACAAATCCCAGAGACCGGTTAGGTCCCACAGAGTTGGCCTTCTCCGGGTCCCGTTGACTAAACAATGTCGTCTGGCGGGACCTAGGGGAAGAGCCTTCTCTGTGGTGGCTCCAACCCTCTGGAACCAGCTCCCCCCCCAGAGATTAGGATTGCCCCCACCCTCCTTGCCTTTCGTAAACTCCTTAAAACCCACCTCTGCCGTCAGGCATGGGGGAATTGAAACATCTCCCCCTTGCCCATGTAGTTTTTGTGTATGATTGTGTGTTTGTTTTTTATATATTGGGGTTTCTTTTTTGGACTTTTTAATCTAAAACTGTAATTTAGATTTCTAAATATTGGATTTGTTCCTATGTACTGTTTTTTACCATTGTTGTGAGCCGCCCTGAGTCTGCGGAGAGGGGCGGCATATAAATCCAATAAATCTAATCTAATCTAATCTAATCTAATCTAATCTAATCTAATCTAATCTAATCTAATCTAATCTAATCTAATCTAATCTAATCTAATCTAATCTAATCTAATCTAATCTAATCTAATCTAATCTAATCTAATCTAATCTAATCTAATCTAATCTAATCTAATCTAATCTAATCTAATCTAATCTAATCTAATCTAATCTAATCTAATCTAATCTAATCTAATCTAATCTAATCTAATCTAATCTAATCTAATCTAATCTAATCTAATCTAATCTAATCTAATCTAATCTAATCTAATCTAATCTAATCTAATCTAATCTAATCTAATCTAATCTAATCTAATCTAATCTAATCTAATCTAATTACTATGAATCTGACTAGTACATACATTATTTATTATATTCTGATATCTATAGCCACTTCGGGCAGTAGTAAAGGGCTCTCTCTTTTGTTAATCAAGTTGTACAGAAATATGCAGCATTTATAAACAAAGCCTATAAAAGCTTGACACAGTGAAAAGTGCGGAAAGAAGAATCCTTTATCCTCAGCAGAGATGTCTTTCTACATTGAATCATAATATGAATTAAAAAAAGGTTTATTTCTCTGAGCTAGATTTCATATCTAAAAACCTATTGGTAGTACAAAATAGATGAAACATATCCAACTTTGCAATACTTTTTTTTCCAGAAAAGTGTATGTATGTATGTATATAATATATATGTATGTATGTATGTATGTGTGTGTGTGTGAGAGAGAGAGAGTGTGTGAGTATGTGTGTGTGTGTATGTATATAAAATAATCTATAATTCTTTGATGGTGGCTGTGTCTATAAATTTATTTCACTAATCCTAAAAATATTTTTCTATTTCTGTAAGATATTTGTTAACCAGTATTTTAAAAATATAAATTAAACTATACTAAATTTTAAAAACCTCAAACACAAGTCAAGAATCTTGGGGAACAAAGGTTGTCTATCTCTGTGTGCAACTGAACTTGGGTAGTTTCTGTCTTCAAAGGCAGTTTTTATACAGATATTATGGTGGTTATCTTCACTATTGAGCACTAGGAGACACTATGCAACCAGCTTAGTTCTTTTTAGTTCTTACACATTGTCCCTTCAACTCTGCATCAGGATTTGAACTAAAAAATAAGATATGAAGGCTACCTAGGCCTGTTGTGTTCCAACAAGTACTAAACATTCCTAATAGTCAGTAATGAAGATAGCCGTAACTACTATAATATAAAATTACACAAACCCTCCTCAAGGGGGAGATTTTGAAACTTCTTGTTTGAGGCAAATTAACATTTATAAGCAGTGAAGGGCTACCAAATTTTTTACTACCACACTTTGGGCATAGCTTATGCAGGATGCCCTGCATTTTCTTTCAATATCTTTCAGTGCAAATTGGGTGCTCTGGGGTGGAGCTCCATTTTCGCTACCCCACTGCCCACCCCTGTTTATAAGACTCTAATCTAGTCGGAGAGCAAAAATAAATTATTTTTTGACAGAACAATTAATCAGTGGAACAGCTTGCCTCCAGAAGTTGTGAATGCTCCAACACTAGAAGTTTTTAAGTTATTGGATAACCATTTGTCTGAAGTAGTGTTGGGTTCCCTGCCTAAGCAGGGGATTTGACTAGAAGACCTCCAAGGTCCCTTCCAACTCTGTTATTATTATTATTATTACAGTATTATTATTAAATAAGAAAGGAAGCCTGTACAATTCCTAGCATGAAAAGGATATTTTTAATTTAACTACACATTATTGATTAAATATACTTGCACTGTTGCTTGATTTTCGTGGCCTGGCTTTATATGTTGTAATTCTTGCAGACTCAGTGGAATTTGTTCTAGAAGCTTTAGTAAAGAAAATAGTAGAAAAACCTACTCCTAGTTTATATTTCTAATTTGATCAGTGGGAAAGACATAACAAGGTACCATTCTAAAAAGCAGATGTATTAACAGTTGCCTTTTCTGTTTGGGAAATTTTTCATCTGATTCCTGAATTGGAGGGAAATTAGCTCAAATTCACACTGTTGATACTTGATTAGATAATTATACTGACAAAAACAGGGAGCAACTATTAACATTTGGGTAGGTTAAGAAGTATTTTGTGAGTCCTTGGGACTCTCTGAGCTTGCAATATTTAATTACTCCCAAAAAACTAAAAGCATCAGTGAGAGTCCCTATTTTAATACAGTATCTCGCCCTGCCAGTGTTGGTTGGATTATAGTTTTCTCCTTGACAGTTCTTTGATTGGGATATTATTTTCTATTTGACTGTTCGTCTGATGATGTTAATCCCTGTTTATCAAAATATTAGCTGATGGAAAGGATGTATTATGATATTTTTTTTCTCCTTAACTTCTTTATTGTGTCTTTTGAATGGTATATAAATGTGGTTTATCTCTGTATAATTTACACACTCAAGCAAACACTCAAATATAGAAACAATTACTTTTACAGAAAACAAAACAGAATACTTAACAAAGTCAATTCAATCAATATTTATTACTTATTCACATGCCATTGGATTTAAATATTCTCATATAAATATAAAAAAACAGAGAGAAGAAAAACACTGTTTACTGAGTTATGAAACCAGAGGAATAATAAAAGGGCCATGGTTATTAATATGTATGTAAAAATGGATACATTTAGAAAAGAAAAACATACAAAGAAGTTAAATTCAAAATAAATGTTGCTTAAAGAGTTTTTTTCCCAGTTTATTCAGAGGAAACCGTAAATAGTAGTTATATATCAAAAACTTTCTAAAATTTCAAATTGAGTGAAGTGCTTGGTAAATCTGACGAATAGACGAATAGATTTTAGATTGCCGAAGAATAAGAAAATATTTTTTAAAGAAATCATATCTGGCAACAGTAAGGGAGAGATGAAAACAAATTTAATCTGTTTTATTTAAGACAATTTTGTTAAAAATAGATTTGAAAGTAGTCAGTAAATACAATTAGATTAGGTTATTAAATAGCCATATCTTGGGGATGATCTCATTATAAAACCAATGATTTCAACACCAGATGCTCAACAAATGAAGAATCCTTTATGCCAGGCATAAAATAATGCTGAATAAGATAATAGTGCTAGGTAAAAGTCACAAGGAAGAAAATTGGCTCATACTAGTCTAAGACAAAACAAAGCAACAGACCAGGATCAAGATGGATTATGGAAAGAATAACCTATGAAAAACTAACTTTATTGCTTATTCTAGACTTTAAATAAAAGCTTGAGCTAAGTCCAGATAAGATCAAGGAAGGAAAATGATTATTAGAAAGTTGGACACCGGGACTGCTTGATTGCTTGATTCTACCAGAGGTGGGTTCCTACTGGTTCTAACCTGTTCTTTAGAACCGATAGTAACTCAGTGATGACATCATGGAGTCAGTTCTGTTGGTATCTCCATGGGCGCTGCCATTTTGGATTTTACTTCTGTACATGTGCAGAAGCTATTTTTTGATTGCACGCAGATGGCACGACCCTGAGCGAACCAGCAGCAGCAAAAAGATCCAGAACCCACCTAAAACTCAATTCCACCTAAGAAAAATTAGAACTTACAGAGCTTTTGTGTTGCCATGTTCTTGAATGGCCTGGATAAAGGTGATTTTGTTTCCTTTTGTTTATTTTTGTGTTTGTTAGGGATAAACACAAGATTAAACAAAGCAGATTCTATTGTGTGATTGGGAACATATACATGAAACACTGGAACGTGATTCAGTGAAGGATAGCTATCATGAAAAGATGCTCCCCGGACATAAAAAATAGAGGTATTCTTCATTTTTCAAGATCTATTGTTGACCACACAGTGGAGAAAGTCTTCTGTGCTGTTCCCAAGCTGTGGAATGAGCTTCACCAAAAGTTCTGCTCAACCTACACACTTTTTGCTTTCAGGGAAAGGAGCCAAAGCTTTCAAATTTAACCCAGCTCATAATCATCATGTAGACTTGTGTTTATGCCTCCCCATTTCTATGCAACTCTTCCTCATTATTAACCCAGGTGAGCAAAATAATGGAAGGCATCAGTGTTGAAATCTACTTACCTTCCCTACCGGTTCAGAAGTGTGCGCTTTGCAAAGCCTGTCACCGGTATGCATACTTTTTCACCCTCTGTGCATTATTATTATTATTATTATTATTATTATTATTATTATTATTATTATTATTATTATTTAGATTTGTATGCCACCCCTCTCTGTAGACTCGGGGCGGCTTACAGCAATGATAAAAACAATATATAATAACAAATCTAATAATTAGGATCTAAAATAACAATAATACATTTAAAAAGTCTAAAAAACAAGAAACCCCAATATATAAAAACATACATAGAGTCATATCATACACAAAAACTACATAGGCAGGGGGAGATGCTTTAGTTCCCCCATGCTTGACGGCAGAGGTGGGTTTTAAGGAGTTTACGAAAGGCAAGGAGGGTGGGGGCAGTTCTGATCTCTGGAGGGAGCTGATTCCAGAGAGTCGGAGCTGCCACAGAGAAGGCTCTTCCCCTGGGTCCCGCCAAGTGACATTGTCTAGTTGACGGGACCCGGAGGAGACCAACTCTGTGGGACCTAACCGGTCGCTGGGATTCGTGCGGCAGAAGGCGGTCTCGCAGATACCCTGGTCCGGTGCCATGAAGGGCTTTATAGGTGATGACCAACACTTTGAATTGTGACCAGAAACTGATTGGCAACCAATGCAGACTGCGGAGTGTTGGAGTAACATGGGCATATTTGGGGAAGCCCATGACTGCTCTCGCAGCTGCATTCTGCATGATCTGAAGTTTCCAAACACTCAGAAAGCGTTGTGCATGAGCAGAGGGTTCAAAACAAGAAGATGGCAATGTCCGGGCTGGTGGGTGGAGCCTCATGCTGCCACCGCTACTGGTTCTCCAAACCACTGGCGGCCACTGCTACCCATACACCCAAACTGGGCTGAACCAGTAGCATTTCACCCCTGGAAGGCATACATACATTTTGTGACAATCTATAAGTGGTGTTGAATACCATTTTACATTTTCACAAATACTAAATTTAAGTGAGTTACAGGTGTTTCCTACAGCAGAGTTACATAGCTGTCCCAAGTGGAAGATTATTTTGGTTTGGGGACCAAAAATAATATATTTGAATCCTTAAACACCTTCAACTGATCAGTTGCAAAGGGGGATGCTAATCTATTCACAGTGTTGGTGTAAGATTCAGTTGCAAGCCTAATTTCATTTATGTAGAACATATAAATCTTCATTTTATGCCAAAACAAAGACTCAAAGAATGTGAAAGAACACTATTTCACCCACTTTATTTTTTCCTGAATCTTTTACATTTTCAAAGGGGTAAATGAAGAAGAACAGTGATCACAAAGCTTTGCTTGCAAACAGTTTAAGAAAATGTTAACAGCTGTTTAGGCTATTAAAACATTACATTTAAAATGCAGACTTCTTGGATATTTTTTTGTTTCATTTGAGATCATTGATTAAACCAAATGGGTATAGCTTTTGCTTAACAAAAGAGCATTCATAAAGAAAAAGACAGACTAGGTCTCCAGATATATGTATTTTGCAAATTCTGGATAAAATAGAATGGAAAAGAACAAAATCCATTGGGATGCAAAATCAGCAAAACCTTACCCAACAAAACTAACAAGGAAGTGGTCAGGAGTATAAATTCAGTCTTCTACTCTAATTTTCTCAGCCTTATAGCGCTACTCCAAGCACCCCCTCCCACATCTTTCTTTCATTCTTCCCAGCAGGATAGAGACCAGGACACAACACAGACTGCTGAAAAAATTATTTCCAAAATTCAATAGGCCTGGCACAGTGGCTTTGTGTTTTGAAACATCTTCATACTACCAAAACTGTGGTCATTTAAGGACTACAAAGAACAAGCTTTCTTTATAGTTAGGACAGAATAAAATGTTCAGCAAGTGGCATTAATTTATTTCTCCTACTCAGCTACATTTAAAAGCAATGGTCAGAATCTATAATTCTACACATACACTATTTACCTAAAAAAAGCTGAGTAGTGTTTCTGAAGGTGTTTTAATTGATGACAAAACTCCTGGTTTTACCACTGCCTTTTCAGCCTCAAATAAAATGAACATCAGGCTTCGGTTCATATTTTACTTTGGTGTGAAATAAAAGTTATGATGTTCCTTCTGAAAAAAACCATGGAAAAGGGAGGTTTTCCTATTACAGATATTCAATATTAGGGTTTAGATCAGTTATTTGGAAAGAATTGATTTTTTTAATGTTGTCTTTAGGTTTTTCTACATTTCTCCTTCTGGCCCCATTGCAACTCAACTAAAAATGGGGCCTAGATAAGATGGGATCTTATTTTCTCACCTGTCTATCTTGAATGGAGATAATAGTGTTGGACAGGTTTAGATGGGCAGTGTCAGAAAATAGCTGTAAAATATGTTTTGCCATCTGTAAATTGACTTCAGGGAAGTGTGAGGTGTTACTTTTATTATTAACTTTTATTAATTTATTTTAACGCTTGCTATGTCAGTGCCACTAGTTGAGCAAGGAATCTACTCCATAGGAAGGCTAAAACTGTTTTGAATGAGATTGGCTATAAAAACAGAATCTTGCAGGTCGGAGTGTCTTGGGGCTCTCTGACTTCAGGTGTTTTCTTCCAGATGTTTCATCGCCTAATATAGGTAACATAGAGATAGAGATGATAGAGATAGAAATGATAGAGATAGAGACAGAACTAAATATAGAGATAGATATAGATTATATAGAGATAGGCTTTGTAAATTGTTTTAACTGTGGAAATGATCATATATTCAAAATATTTTGCAATCAATTGTCAGAAAAAACTGCAATACAATTTCTTTATAGGACAGAAGTGAGGACGTTGAACAGTCCCAAATAAATGTATTAGATACATTTCATTTCATCTCTTCTATCTTGCTCACCAGCTTTTTTGGGATGTAAAACCTTTTCTTTCTGTTATAAAAAGTTGATGGATATACCCGACCAACTTAGAGCATCTTGGCAAGTGTTGCTGGGCTCCTATTGCAGAAAAATAAGTATTGTACAATATAAATTGATAGAATTTTAAATCCATTATTCCAATTAGTTATACAAGGTTAATTACAATGAAGATATGTTAGCAGCTATTCAAGTAACCAAGTTTTCGAAGTAGAAATAAATTGTTCCAGTTTGGTTTGGTTTTGTATCTTTACAAGCAAGGACTCATTTGGCCTTGAGACAGAGTTTTTACACAGTTGTCTTCAGATTGGCTCCATCTTCTGTAACTGAAATATGTAAATATTTAAATCCATCAGCAAGTTTATATTTCTAAAGTTTCAGAGAAAAAAGGCATTGTCCCTTAGCTTATATTGTTCAAGAACATAAGCAATTTTTATCTCCATGGATTACAAATGTATCTCATTCAGTAAAATAATGTGGTTTATTATTAGATAATAATATTTATATTACCAAAAAGATTGCTTTCTTTACTGACACCACCAGGACTAAACGAAATTGTCTCAGATATTATTGTAAATTGTAAGAGAGATTAATTGAGATAGATAGATCGCACAGTCTTTTATCTATATCAAACCATTATCTAATTTGATTTTATTTTTTATGTTGTAAAAACATAGGGTTGTTAATCACGTGATTATGAAGAAGGTGTGTTGTTATAATGATGCAAATCATTATAATATTTTAAAGGAATGTAAGTGATTTCATTTGTTTGTAGGGCTCTTGGTAGATTCTAACCTTGCTTCTTTTCTTACAGAAGTTTCATTACCAAACTAGTTAACACCACCATCACCATCATCATCTTCAATCATCATCATCATTAATCATCAGAACAGGAGGAGAGGGGGTTTGCTCTCATTTTATATGCCAGTGGCTTGCTCTGTCAATGTTGTTGAGAATGGTCTTGGAAGTTCCTTGATTAGACTGTTGTTTACTGTTACCTTGATTGTCTAAGTTGGTAGTTCCTTGATTGAGGTATTATTTATTTCTTGATTACTGCTCTAATGCTAATCTTGGTGTTAAACTACATTCATTATGTCTTTATTGTTGGTGAGATTGTTTTTGGTTTTTGGTTTCCCTTTTGGCTATTTGAATGTTATGTACATGTTGGTTATCTCCATGTGTCTGTTGATGGGAGTGTCTTTGGATAATATTGGCTCCTTTAGCTAGAGGTGAACACTACCCCTAGAGTTGGACATGACTTGACAGAGGAAACCTTTACCTTTACCTTATGGTAATTCTTACTATAAGGAATATGTTCCCTTCTTTTTCCCATACATCGAATTTACAGGCTTTTGCTATAGGCATATGGATGAAAAGGATGATGTTTTAAGTCTCTATTACTAAAATATTCTTCCCACATTTCTAATAACTGGGCACCACATAAGCCCACCTCGAGGCTCGACTACTGTAATGCTCTCTACATGGGGCTACCTTTGAAAAGTGTTCGGAAACTTCAGATCGTGCAGAATGCAGCTGCGAGAGCAATCATGGGCTTTTCTGAATATGCCCATGTTACACCAACACTTCGCAGTCTGCATTGGTTGCCGATCAGTTTCCGGTCACAATTCAAAGTGTTGGTTATGACTTATAAAGCCCTTCATGGCATCGGGCCAGATTATCTCAGGGACCGCCTTCTGCCGCACGAATCTCAGCGACCAGTTAGGTCCCACAGAGTGGGCCTTCTCTGGGTCCCGTCAACTAAACAATGTCGGTTGGCGGGACCCAGGGGAATAGCCTTCTCTGTGGCGGCCCCGACCCTCTGGAACCAACTCCCCCCAGAGATTAGAATAGCCCCCACCCTCCTTGCCTTTCATAAGCTCCTCAAAACCCACTTCTGCCATCAGGCATGGGGGAACTAAGATAATCTTTTCCCTTAGGCTTCTACAATTTATGCATGGTATGTTTGTATGTATGATTGGTTTTATAACAAGGGTTTTTAGCTGTTTTAGTATTGGATTTTTACATTCTGTTTTTGTCACTGTTGTTAGCCGCCCCGAGTCCACGGAGAGGGGCGGCATACAAATCCAATTAATAATAATAATAATAATAATAATAATAATAATAATAATAATCTGTACCTTCTAGGGAAAATCAGTAGCATTTCACAATTAAGGACTGATTTGTTTGGACCATTGTCCATAGAAATTTTTCTGAGCTTATTACTTTAGCATGAACAAATAGAAATAACATTTCAAGTAAGACCCTTTTAAAACAACAACAACAACAACAACAACAACTGTAGTGCTAATTATACAAGTGCATCTTTGATCTTAGTAAATTAAGATATGGATTCTTCAACTGCAGAATTCCCCAGATGGCATGAAATAGATATTTTAATTGGAAATTATTATATCACTGATATTATTAGTCTTGCTGGCTAAGACCAAGTACTCATGTGAAGGCAGGTAAAAGAAATGTACAGAAGAGGTTTGTGTCATGGCTTTGACTAATGTTTCCAGCATTATTTATCATCTTGTTGATTTTTTATATTTTATAGGTGATGTGGCGATGGAATCTCTTAAGCAGTGTTGTCATTATTTTGGAAGTGAAGGAAATATATACCAATGATTCATTGCTCCAAAATAAATCTAGCAGTAATTGCTCTGTCCTAACCATCCAAGCAGTTTCAAACAATTATGACCTCATAGAAAAAGGAAAAGCCAAAAGTCACAGACCAATGCTATTGTGAAATAATGAGCAAATACTTGGGAGCTTCATAAATATTCATATTATCTTTCATCCAAATCTAGGATTAGGCTGATAAAAAAGATGAATGAGGAAAGCAGCTACTGTTTATAATATTGCTTGTTTATTTTCCAGGCAGAGAACAAATAAGCTGTAAATCTTGGTTATTTAATTCAGGCTGGTTGTCATAGTTCCATCAAATTAGATCTAGACTCTGGAATGTGAAGATGTAAGATTTTCCATGGGTTTGGTGGTAACTCACTGAAGGCGGCAGATGAAAACACACTATCAGTCTAAATCAAAGACAGTAAACAGCCATTTCTGGAGAAACAGAACTTCTTAACATGCTTAATATGCACTCATATGTGATCAGAATTCAGAAGCCTCTTTCCATAACCACTAAATCTGTATGGAACGGGATAGAAACAGAAACATAGAAGACTGACGGCAGAAAAAGACCTCATGGTCCATCTAGTCTGCCGTTATACTATTTCCTGTATTTTATCTTAGGATGGATATACTGTATGTTTATCCCAGGCATGTTTAAATTCAGTTACTGTGGATTTACCAACAACGTCTGCTGGAAGTTTGTTCCAAGGATCTACTACTCTTTCAGTGAAATAATATTTTCTCATGTTGCTTTTGATCTTTTCCCCAACTAACTTCAGATTGTGTCCCCTTGTTCTTGTGTTCACTTTCCTATTAAAAACACTTCCCTCCTGAACCTTATTTAACCCTTTAACATATTTAAATGTTTCGATCATGTCCCCCCTTTTCCTTCTGTCCTCCAGACTATACAGATTGAGTTCATTAAGTCTTTCCTGATACGTTTTATGCTTAAGACCTTCCACCATTCTTGTAGCCCGTCTTTGGACCCGTTCAATTTTGTCAATATCTTTTTGTAGGTGAGGCCTCCAGAACTGAACACAGTACTCCAAATGTGGTCTCACCAGTGCTCTATATAAGGGGATCACAATCTCCCTCTTCCTGCTTGTTATACCTCTAGCTATGCAGCCAAGCATCCTACTTGCTTGTCACTAAAAAAGATCAGATCACTCAAGGAAACTTCTCAACCAAGTTCTCACTGTGATTTTCTAAGAATCGAGAACTGTTGCCTAGGACTCTGCGGAACTGTCAAAAGCAATGCTTCTGAATCCACAGAAGGGCATAAAAATACCTCTTTTCAGATTGTTAACCTAGCCACAACTTTTTCCAGACTTACACAGTTGCTTCCGAAGCTGCTCCCGGCTGTCTCCAGCTTGCCTCAAGCCAAACAGAGATGGCTGAGTTCCTGGAAAAAGATGTGGTCACTTTAAACATTCAGCAAGCGATGTTTCACAAAGCATCCTTAGGAAGACTTTGGGCTGCTCTTCTGCAATTTATCCTGGGTGCCAAGGAGTTCTATCAGGTAGCCCTCTTGCTAAGGTGTTTTGAGTCATTTTTCCAACATTATTTATAATTTGTTGGTTTTTAAAAATATTTTATGCAGGATATACAAGTGAAATCCCTTAACCAGTGTTGTTTTAGGGAAAAGATGGAAATATTAGTACATTCTGTGTGAGTAACACATTTTGGAAGGATGCATAAAGTTAAAGAGTAAGCTCTTTCTGGGCAATTTATTGATCATGGGCACAATTTTCTTTTTGGCTTATTTATTTATTTTGCCCTGATAACCAAACGACATTGCACTATATGCTACCAAGGAATGTAATTGGTTTTGATTTTAGCTTTGGTCGCAGCTAGGTGCACATGTTGCCCACACATATAGTGAATTCACAGCCACAAGTTTCTCTGTTGCAAATGTATACTGTGGAAAGAGCCAAAGGATGAATAGCTGTTCTTTTCAATTCCTAGTTTATTCAGAAATCTACATTATCTTTGACATTATATTTAGATATATTATATTTCTCTTTGACATTATATTTAGAGATGACATTATATGTCATCTTTGACATTATATTTAGAGATGAAGAATGAACTGCATTGGGAATAAATTCTGGCTTCAGTCTAAAGTACAGTGATACCTCGTCTTACAAATTCCTCGTCATACAAATTTTTCGAGATACAAACTCGGGGTTTAAGATTTTTTTGCCTCTTCTTCCAAACTATTTTCACCTTACAAACCCAAGCCGCTGCCACTGGGATGCCCCGCCTCCAGACTTCTGTTGCCAGAGAAGCGCCTGTTTTTGCGCTGCTGGGATTCCCCTGAGGCTCCCCTCCATGGGAAACACCACCTCCGGACTTCTGTGTTTTTGTGATGCTGCAGAGAAATCCCAGCAGTGCAAAAATGGGTGCTTCACTGGCTACAGAAGTCCGGAGGTGAGGTTTCAAGGACTTCTGTGTTTTTGCGATGCTGCAATTTCGCTGAGGCTCCCCTCACTGGAAACCCCACCTCTGGACTTCCATTGCCAGCCAAGCACCTGTTTTTGTGCTGCTGGCATTCCCCTGCAGCATCACAAAAACACAGAAGTCCAGAGGTGGGGTTTCCCATGGAGGAGAGCCTCATGGGAATCCCAGCAGCACAAAAACGGGTGCTTCAGCTGGCAAAAGGTGTGAGTTTTGGGTTTGCACGCAATAATCGCTTTTCCATTGATTCCTAAGGGAAACATTGTTTCGTCTTACAAACTTTTCACCTTACAAACCTCATCCCGGAACCAATTAAGTTCATAAGACCAGGTATCACTGTCCTTTCAAGTCCTAAACTTCAGTCAAGTTACTTGAGGAAACATTTTTATGTATAAAACTTTGCCTAGGCACTAAGATAATGTAGATAGCCTGTAAGCATTAAAATACCCAAGAAATGCATTGCCAACTAAAAAAAAGTAGCAATAATAAACTTAGCTATTAAACTAATAGTGTTCCACCCTTAGGCATGCCCACCCAAGCAGATTCTTGTCTCACATGTTTGCTTAACTCCCTTACTTTGCTTTCTCTTTTCTCTCTGCCCACTAGCATATTATGGCAAATTAATGGCAGCAAGGAAGTTCAGTAAATTCTCTGTGCTGCCACACAGAAGCTGTCTCAGTCTTTGTAGCTAAGAAGCAGTTCAGGGATCAAATATGCAGGCTTTACATAGAGATACCCCTTAAAAGAGACTATGAATCATTGGTATGGAGTGACTGTAAATATTCAGGCAGAGGAATAGTTGTTTCTCTGGGATGCTTTGATTAGATTGTACAGATTAACCAGGAGGTTGGGTTTGATGGTCTAAAGTTCTTCTAATTCTATTCTAATTGGTTGATTATGGACCATTAAGTTAGCATCAGCTCTTAGAAACCATATAGACACTATCCAGAATGATCTATGACTCCGTAGGTCAGTATTATGTTTGAATAGAGCCGTGATGGAGCAATGGTTAGAGTGCAGTATTGCAGCTACTTCTGCTGACTGCTGTCTGCCTGTAGTTTGACAGTTTGAGTCTCGCCAGGCTCAAGGTTGGCTCAACCTTCCATCCTTCCGAGGTAGGTAAAGCGAAAACCCATATTGTTGGGGGCAATATGCTCACTCTGTAAACCGCTTGGAGAGGGCTGTAAAGCACTGTGAAGCAGTATATAAATCTAAATGCTATTGCTATTACTATTGCGAATAAAAGGATGAGTCTCCTTTGAAATGCCAGGAAAGAGGAAGATTCCAAATCTTACATTTATTGTTATCTTACAGTTATTGTTAATGGCGAGTATTCTGAGCAGAGTTACAAGCGGTGTGCCACAAGGGTCTGTTCTGGGTCCTATTCTTTTTAATATGTTTGTGAGTGACATAGGGGAAGGTTTGGTAGGGAAGGTTTGCCTATTTGCCGATGACTCTAAAGTGTGCAATAGGGTTGATATTCCTGGAGGGGTCTGTAATATGGTAAATGATTTAGCTTTACTAGATAAATGGTCAAAGCAATGGAAACTGCAGTTTAATGTTTCCAAATGTAAAATAATGCACTTGGGGAAAAGGAATCCTCAATCTGAGTATTGCATTGGCAGTTCTGTGTTAGCAAAAACTTCAGAAGGGAAGGATTTAGGGGTAGTGATTTCTGACAGTCTCAAAATGGGTGAGCAGTGTGGTCGGGCAGTAGGAAAAGCAAGTAGGATGCTTGGCTGCATAGCTAGAGGTATAACAAGCAGGAAGAGGGAGATTGTGACCCCCTTATATAGAGCGCTGGTGAGACCACATTTGGAATACTGTGTTCAGTTCTGGAGACCTAACCTACAAAAAGATATTGACAAAATTGAACAAGTCCAAAGATGGGCTACAAGAATGGTGGAAGGTCTTAAGCATAAAACGTATCAGGAAAGACTTAATGAACTCAATCTGTATAGTCTGGAGGACAGAAGGAAAAGGGGGGACATGATCGAAACATTTAAATATGTTAAAGGGTTAAATAAGGTTCAGGAGGGAAGTGTTTTTAATAGGAAAGTGAACACAAGAACAAGGGGACACAATCTGAAGTTAGTTGGGGAAAAGATCAAAAGCAACATGAGAAAATATTATTTCACTGAAAGAGTAGTAGATCCTTGGAACAAACTTCCAGCAGATGTGGTTGGTAAATCCACAGTAACTGAATTTAAACATGCCTGGGATAAACATATATCCATCCTAAGATAAAACACAGGAAATAGTATAGGGGCAGACTAGATGGACCATGAGGTCTTTTTCTGCCGCCAGTCTTCTATGTTTCTATGTTTCTATATTAGCAGGCAAAAATGTAAGAGCCTCATTCATATTCAGTAGACTCAATCCTGAATTAACAAACCAGTAAAAACACTGCAGGAAGATCTGGAGAAGAATTTCTAAAAAGTAGTAATAAAGAAAATAATTGGAGAAGGAAATATAAACTATCTTTCCCAGTAGCTTTCTGAATCATCAATCTCTTTTTTAAGACCCATAGTAATAGCAACAGTACTTAGATTTACAGTTCCAAAGCCTACTGCAACATCGCCAAAAAGCCTTCAAGAATTGTTAACCTAATCCTATATAGCTTTTGCTCCGGTAATTTCACACTACTAACCAGAGCTTAGAAAACTTTTGCCAGACCAATCCTTGATTACAGCTCATCTGTCTGGAACCCCCACTGCATTTTGGACATAAACACTCTAGAAAATGTCCAGAAATACTTTACTAGAAGAGCCCTCCGCTCCTCTACTCGCAACAGAATACCCTATGCAACTAGACTTACAATCCTAGATTTAGAAAGCTTTAAACTACATTGTCTTAAACACGACCTTAGCTTAGCCCATAAAATCATCTGCTACAATGTCCTTCCTGTCAACGACTGCTTCAGCTTCAACACTCAAGCACACAACAGATACAAACTTAAAGTAAACAGCTCTAAACTAAACTGCAGGAAATAAGACTTTAGGAACTGAGTAGTTGATGCATGGAACTCACTACCAGGCTCTGTAGTATCATCACCTAACCCCCAAAACTTTATCCTTAGACTATCCACTGTTGATTCCTAAGAGATCAGTAAGGGGTGTGTATAAGTGCACCAGAGTGCCTTCTGTCACCTGTCCTAATGTTTCTCTTTTACTAGTATCATGTATATAAATATTATTATATCTTTGTATACCACCAATACGTACTTGACAAAACAAATAAAATAAATAAACAAATAAATAAGTATATACTGCTCCACAGTGCTTTACAGCACTCTCTGAGCAGTTTACAAATGTCAGCATATTGCCCCCAACAATCTGGGTCCTCATTTTACCAACCTTGGAAGGATGGAAGATTGTGTCAACTTTGAGGCCCCCAGGATTAAACGCCAGACTGTTAGCAGAGTTAGTCTCAATTACTACTGTGTAACTACTACTACTACTACTACTACTACTACTAATAATAATAATAATAATAATAATAATAATTTATTAGATTTGTATGCCTCCCCTCTCCGAGGACTCGGAGCGGCTCACAACAATAAAAAATCATATACAAATCCAATGTTAAAACAGTCTTTTAAAACCCCCTATTAAAACAGTCATACAACCCAAACACACCATCCATAAAGTCAAAGGCAGCTAAGGATATATCAATTCCTCCATGCCTGGTGACATAGATGAGTTTTCAAAGGTTTGTGAAAGGCAAGGAGGGTGGGGGCAGTCCTAATCTCCGGGGGGAGCTGACTCCAGAGGGCCAGGGCTGCCACAGAGAAGGCTCTTCCCCTGGGTCCCGCCAGATGGCATTGTTTCGCTGATGGGACCCGGAGAAGGCCAACTCTGTGGGACCTAACCAGTCACTGGGATTCATGCGGCAGCTGGCAGTCCCGGAGGTATTCTGTCCCACCTGCGTTCCTTAAAACTTTCAATAGCTTTCAACAGCTGAAACGTCAGCAGCAAGTATATTGTCTTAAATGTGCAGTGCTGCAGAATTCAGATACACGTCTACATACATGCATACACTATGTATTAGTCCACCAATGTAAGGAGTGACTAGTCACCTAAGATGCTTTGTATAGGCTTTGTCACCCGTTCAACTCCTAATTTGAAACCACAGTGGATGTCATGTGAATGAGAACTGGATGTACTCAATTAGTACATTTTGCCCTCCCTACTGCAATGACACCGACAGGAATTCTATAAAACTTCATGCTCTCCATTGGCCTACTCTGAACTTGTAGAAATTGCCCACATTTAATAAATATTAATAGGAAATGTTGAAAAGAATTTGTTCCCTTGGTAGGAAATTCAGAGTGACACAGCTGGAACCTATTTGCTTAAAGTACTTAAATGTTCACCTTCCACATTTTCGAGAGTACCCAGTAAAAATAAACATCTTTATTGATTCCTCCAAGTGAGTCAAGAAAGCGTTTAAGTCCACAGTTAACTTTTTGCTGCCTTAAATATTATTTGGGTTTAGCTCGTAGCAATGTAATGCAAGTCCATTTTTTATAATTAATTGTTACTTATTAAATGGAAACCTTTTAATTTAAACTTAGGTCAACTGCTAGTCCATATGTTCTGCACTTCTTCCAGTTTCTTCTCTTGTCCTTAAAAGAAAAATCCTAAATTTGGTCTGGAAGGGGATTGCATCATGTCCTTGCTTTTCCTTCTGTTTTGACTGTACTGTGCTTAGCTGTAAGTGTAGACAGATAAAAATAATTACTTATTTAGTCTCCTTCTGCAATGGATTTTTAAAAAGAAATCAATGTGCCATATAAAATTATGGTTTAATATGCTGCATAGAAGTAATTTTTATTGAAGCTTGTAAAGCTGGTCATCACAACTTGGCCTTGGTTAACCTTCAGCTGGATGTCAGGTTCATGTAAACAATTATCATTTTTAGCTAAACTCCATGAGGTTTGTGATTTCTCTTTGCAAAGGAAAATCATCAAAACCTTTAAAAAGCGAAAGTTAGAATATTTTGGACATGTGATGCGACACTCGGAAAAATACGCCATACTTCCCTTAATCCTCTAGGGAAAGATTGGACAAAACTCAATAGGGCTTTTTAGTGTGGCTGTTGATAAAAATAGGATCACCAACATGATCACCAATGTCTGATGATGGATATTGCACAAGAAGAGGAGGAAGAAGAATGAGCCTCATGTAATAAAATAGAAGGAGGGGATTTACCAAGTTCTCAGACCAAATCTGTCTGTCTGTCTGTCTGTCTGTCTGTCTGTCTGTCTATCTATCTAGCGTATTTATATGCTGCTCACTCCAAAAGGATTCTGAGTGGCTATAAATCCACACAGTAATAAATCCACACAGGTGTTGCAGAGAGATATCTGTAAGAGGGATGCAAAAGAAACAAACAAAAACAAACAAAACCAACCAACCAACCAACAAAACAAAGTAGCTGACCTATTGTAAAGCAACCTGATGTTGTTGGTTTTTTTTATTGTATTGTGATTGGAGAGAAAAATAAAAATAAACGTAAATCCACACAGTAATAAATCCACACAGGTGTTGCAGACAGATATCTGTAAGAGGGATGCAAAAGAAACAAACAAAAACAAACAAAACCGACCAACCAACCAACCAAACAAACAAACAAAGTATTGACCTATTGTAAAGCAACCTGATGTTGGTATTTCTTTTTATTGTATTGTGATTGGAGAGAAAAATAAAAAAAATATTTGCCAAAAACAAAGTAGCAGCTGCAATCTTATGGTTTGAAGTTCAGCCCTTTTATATATTTTGCAAGTCTGATTCAAGTAAAAAAGGGAATTAACTTGTGTGGTCATATAAGACCTCATAAACAAAAGTGATTGCAGGCAGAAAATAAAAGGAATGGAAATCTAACCACATTCGTTTTATATGAACTGTATTCACCGTAACTCTTCCTTGCAAATAATCTTGCTTCTATGTGCATAAATTCATATATTGTCTTTTGCTCCTTCGTTTTTTCATCTCTGTCTTTTTGAGGATATCTTCATTTTCCTCCAAACATTACTTTCTGAGCCCGGCATTTAGGCAAATCAGCCATTAGCAGGTACATAGAAATCCACACACCATTTGAAAAAGACAATAAAAAGGCGAAAAAGGAAGTAAAAAGATAAAAACACATTATTATTATTATTATTATTATTATTATTATCATCATCATCATCATCATCATCATCATCATCATCATCATTATCATTATCATTATTTATTCGACTTCTATGCCTCCCAATCCCAAAGGACTCAGAGTGGCTTTCAACAATATAAAAATACAATTCACAATAAAAAGAAGTCAAATATAAATTAAAATAATAACCCCAGTTAAAACCCATGACTCAACAATCCAATCAACACATACATACCATTCAATATGATTTGGCCATGAAAGATTTCAAATTCATGGCCCCCAGCCTGTCGGCAACGCCAGGTCTTTGTAGCCTTTTGGAAGGCCAGCAGGATGGGAGCAGTACAGACATCGCGGGGAGAGGAGTTGATTCCATAGAGCCAGGTCGGCCACAGAGAAGCACCCCCCCTGTGGCCCTGCCAACCTGCACTGCTTAGTCGACAAGACCCGGAGAAGGCCAACCCTGTGTGATCTTATTGGTCTCTGGGAGGTATCCGCCCCGAGTCTTCGGAGAGGGGTGGCATACAAATCTAATATATTGTTATTGTTGTTGTTGTTGTTGTTGTTGTTGTTGTTATTGTTATTGTTATTGTTATTGTTATTGTTATTGCTATTGCTATTGCTATTGCTATTGCTATTGCTATTGCTATTGTTATTGTTATTGTTATTGTTGTTATGATTATTATTATTATTATTATTATACAGCAGGAGACGGTCCCGTAAATAGTCTGGTCCTAAGCCATTTAGGGCTTTATAGGTAATAACCAACAACTCTTCATAAGCAATCAGCACCTGGATAAGCAGCGATTAAGACCAGGTTTAATATTAGACCAACATTCAAGCATTAATTGTCAACTCAGACAATTGGTAAACAACAGCCTAATCAAGAAGAAAACAACATCCCCACCAACACTGACAAAGTAAACCACTGTATAATCTATAAACAGAAAGAAAACCCAGGGGTGAAATTCTAATGGTTCTCTAGACCCAGTAGTAAAAAAAAGACTTTAAAAAGTTTTAAAAAAAGATTCTGATGATCAGCTGTGTTAATCAGCTGTGCCACGTGATCATCAGAATTGTTTTTTTACTTTTTAAAGCATTTTTTTACTACTGGTTCCAGTGAATAGGTAGTTAAATGCTTTAAAAAGTTTTTACAATGTTCTGTTGATCAGCTGTGCCAATCAGTTGTGCCACGTGATCATCGGAATCTTTAAAAAAAAAACCTTTTAAAGTATATAATATAATATATTAAAATATATTTAATATATAATAAAGTATATTAAAAAGTTGACCATGACCACCGATCACACGACCCCTCTCCAAGCCATACGCGCTGAGCCACGCCCATAGAACTGGTAGGCAAAGATTTTGAATTTCATCACTGAGAAAAATTCTCTCCTGGAATATGTTAGCTAATTGGATAATGAAATGTCTGCAAAAAAACAACCAAACTCAGAGGACACCAAGGACTCAGCATTTCTCCATCTATTTCCTTATCTTTAATAAACTCTCTCAAGATATATAAAGCTATCTATCAATATATAATACAGCTATTCCATACAGATTTGACAAGCTCAAATAAATGGAAAACAGTAATAGACTATTTTTCAAATTGTCTATGAGAAACAAAATGTTGTAAATAAGATGAGATAAGACAAATCTTTATTCTCCTGTTTTTACTGTGGCCAACATTACAAATGAAATTATGTTGCCTGCTCTCAAAACACATTATATGTGTATATATATACATACACACACACACACACACAAACTTCGGCCTGCAGTGTCAGGCCGAAGCCATCCTGTGAAGTTGGAGACTTTGGCCTGCCACTGTAGCTTAGTATTACAAGAAGTGGGAGGGGTAGTTGCATGAGAGGGAAAGTTACTAGCCATAACAAATTCCTTTCTTAGAGTCCAAGGTCATCTTTTGTTCTGCATCAACGGTGGTAGAGAGGAAGCCGGTGGAATTCCTGCACTCGGAATGGTCCTCATGATGAACTTGTGGGTGTGGAGATGTGAGATGAACCTTAACCTGGGAGGAAGAGAGTATCGGAATGGCAATGGTGTGACCAACATGGCTCTGCTAATAAATCGAACCTTGATTGAGAGAATTTGACTGGAATCTGATTTATTTCTCAGATGCTATTTGGGGAGTTGACTTATTTACTTACTTACTTACTTACTTACTTACTTACTTACTTACTTACTTACTTACTTACTTACTTACTTACTTACTTACTTATTTTGTCCAATACATATTGAAAGTTATAGAGGATATACTTGTAGTAAAATATATCAAAGAAAGAAGAGAAGAGAAGATATAGGAATAAAATATATCAATGTATATTTATATGCCGCCCAGAGTTTGCGGAGAGGGGCGGCATATAAATCCAATCAATCAATCAATCAATCAATCAATCAATCAATGAAAGAATAGAAGAAAAGATATAGGAGATATAGGAGAAACAATAGGACAGGGGACGGAAGCCCCCCCCCATCTCTCCCTCTTCCTTCCTCCCCCTCTCTCTTTCTCTCTCCTTCCCTCCCTATAAATATATTAATCACTGTCCATTTTGAATGCATAGCAGAAAGTGGAAACTTGAGAGTTCACAAAGTTGATGCTATCCGGTAGAACAAAACTGTGACTGATTCTGGATGTTCTGTTTTGGAGACCACAGTCTACACTTCAAGTTAAAAAGTGGGATGACAAAGTAACAAAGTTACTTTTTCTGTTGTAACCTATATGATTATAGACATTTTTTTTGTAACATTACTTTAAAACAAAATGGTTGTGATTATTCCTTAATCCTTAAGTAGTCATAATCAACTTCATGCTTTCTCTTTATTTCAGCAGCTGATTTTTGCTTGATTTGACTAGTACATATACAAAAATCTTCTGGGCAGGCACACTTTTTCAATAAGCGAGCCACTTCTTCATTACTGTAACTCGCATCTCCCATACCACAAAGCATCCGCTGTCTGCAGATGTGCTATAATTGCTTCCAGGCAAAAAGTGCTTTATTGTTTAAGAAAATGGCAAAGAATTGTAAACAGTTTAGAATCAGTATGAAAAAAAAAATATTTAGCCTACAGTTCCTTCTGTATAGCATGAGAGCTACCAGTTTGGTTGTAATAAATGCCCTAATCTTAGTTTCTCCTCATAATCTTTATGAAACTAGGATTTCTTTCATTTGCTTCCAGAAGATTGTATCAGAACAAACAAACATAGCTGCTGGGATTGTGATGAACAATAATGTTTCTTCTTTTAATACCAAACTAGCCTTAGCATTAAAATGATTGATCCCAATCACCCTAAATAGGAGTTCAGTCTTTCTTTCCAATGGAATGATAGGCCTAGATTCTAAAATGGATTCCAACTGGGACATTTTAAATAATAAGTTGAACTTTGAACACTTGAACTTTGAACACAGAAACCCATAATATTTGAGCACTGGGATAACACCAAAACATCTCCTATTTTTTTTGAGGCAATCCCCAATTTGTGACCGTAATGGAGACTGCCAATTAGCTGTGAGTCATGGTAGCCGTAAAATGGGTTATCATGTGACCAGATCTGTTTTTATGACCTTTTTTGTGGCAATTGTTAAATGGACAATCACAACGGTCATAAAGTAACTGCCACAGAAGAGCCATAATCATAAAGCAACCCATTATTTGCTATGAGCGACTTGCTGGAAAAAAAGGCAGAGGAAATTTCATCCTATATAATAGAAAGAATCAGGGCTTGAAGCATCACAAATCATGCTGTGTTGTCTATGGGAAACACCATATTTCAATGGAAGAGCACATTCCTTGTACAGTATATCTCCTTGTTGCAGGAGATGACCAGGCTGAAGCTGAGGGAGGGGGTCAAATGCATCATCAGTCTTGAATCTTTTTGCACCCACAAGAGATATAGATCCAGCCCACCTTGCATCCCATTGACCCTTATTTTATTTATTATTTTTATTTTTTATTTATTAGATTTGTATGCCGCCACTCTCCGAAGACTCAGGGCGGCTAACAACAATAAAGAAAACAATGTAACAAATCTAATATTAAAAAATAATCTAAAAAACCCCAATTTAAGAGACCAATCATACAAACAAGCATACCATGTATAAATTCTATAAGCCTAGGGGGAAGGGGGAAAATTTCAATTCCCCCATGCCTGACGACAGAGGTGGGTTTTAAGGAGCTTGCGAAAGGCAAGGAGGATGGGGGCAACTCTGATATCTGGGGGGAGCTGGTTCCAGAGAGTCGGGGCCGCCACAGAGAAGGCTCTTCTCCTGGGTCCCGTCAAATGACATTGTTTAGTCGACGGGACCCGGAGAAGGCCAACTCTGTGGGACCTAACCGGTCGCTGGGATTCGTGCGGCAGAAGGCGGTACCGGAGATATTTATTGCCAGAGATTAGAATTGCCCCCACCCTCCTTGCCTTTTGTAAGCTACTTAAAACCCACCTCTGCCGCCAGGCATGGGGGAATTAAGACTTTTTTTTCTCCCCCTAGGCCATTACAACTGTATATATGGTATGTTTATGTGTATGTTTGGTTTTTATATATTAAGGGGTTTTAATTTGCTTTTAGTATTGGATTTTATTGTATATTTCATGATTGTTGTTAGCCGCCCCGAGTTTTCGGAGAGGGGCGGCATATAAATCCAATAAAACTAAAACTAAACTAATTGATTTTGACCATTAGTAGTTCCAATTCTTGTAGAGAATGTGAGCATGCAGTACGCATTTGAGGTGCCTGGACTCCTGATTTCCTGCCCTTGACAGTCTTTTGGTACAATGATGGACCTGATTGGGAGCGTCCCATGGGAGCATCCCATAAAAAACAGTTGTCCTAGCAGTCATAGATGGTATCACATACGTGTGTCATGGCCCTGTTGGAGCTTGGATCCTGAACTGTGGCTGCTCTCAGAACTGTGCTGCTCCTCTAATAATAACTAATAGACTAATAGCAGCCAGGAACTATTGCTCCTGGGTTTACTTATTTATTCATTAGATTTGTATGCCGCCCCTCTCCGTAGACTCAGAGTGAAGAGCTGTGCGTGTGTGTGTGTGTGTACATACACTTTATATAGTAGATAATCAGGGGTGGGCTACTGCCCGGACAGGGCCGGAAGACGAAAATGGAGCTCCACTCCAGGACACCCAATTTGCACCGAAACAAAATGCATAATTTTGGTAGCCCATCACTGCCTGTGGACCACCAGTTAACATTGTTTGGCTAATGGGACTCGGAGGAGGCCAACTCTGTGCGACCTAACCAGTCCCTGGGATGTGTGGAATCTAGGAGAAGACCCTTTTCTGCTGTAGTGCCAGCTGTCTGGAACATCCTGCACTCCAGAGTGAAGTTTCCCCGGATCCTTCTGACCTTCCATAAGAGCAGAAGTCTTCAAATGTGGCAACTTTAAGACTTGTGGACTTCAACCAGCATATCTGGCTGGAGAATTCTGGGAGTTGAAGTCCACAAGTCTTAAAGTTGCCACATTTGAGGACCCTTGCTTAAGAGCCTGAAGACCTGGCTCTGCCAATTGGCCTGGTGACCCAATGGGTGGGTATCACTCTGGTACTATTAGACTAATTGCAGACCATCTCTCTCCCTGTTCCCTCCCACCCATTTTTAAATTGGTATTGCCATACTTTCATCATTTATTGTTTCATTGTTTAACAATTGGTTATATTTACATTTTTAAAAAATAATTTTATGTAGTTGTACTGTTCTAATCTGACCACAGTATCCTCAGGGTGAGATGGGGATGGCGTAAATAAATGTAATTATAAACAAACAAACAAACAAACAAACAAACAAACAAATAAATAAATAAGTTGGGTTTAAAAGCCTGTCACATTGTTCTTGCCATGGGAAAAGTATGCTTCCCTAAGTTGTGACTGCTGTGGCTATGATCAGTTGTTTCAGAAAACAGGCCATATTTTTCCCATTGTTGAAAAAAAAAATTCTTAATTGAAAACTAGGTTAGTTGTACTGTGTACAGTGGTACCTCTACTTAAGAACTTAATTTATTCCGTGACCAGGTACTTAAGTAAAAACGTTTGTAAGTAGAAGCATTTTTTCCCCATAGGAATCAATGTAAAAGCAAATAATGTGTGCAAACCCATTAGGAAAGAAATAAAAGCTCTGAATTTGGGTGGGAGGAGAAGGAAGAAGAGAGGAGGACAGTCACTGCCGAAGGAAGAGGGTGAGGTGTGGAGAATCAAAAAATCCAAAACTTTAAGGCTTAAAAAAAGAGAGAGACTCTGAGGTGGTGAGGAGGAGCACGTGTTTCCCATATACCCAGTGCGAGGCTGCCTCCCTCCCATACACTGTGCCAGAGAGAGAAACCCAGGCAGGCGATAGGGGGGAACCTCACGGTCCTTTGACTGAAAGGCGGTTGCTGCTGCTGCTGCTACCTGCTTCCTCTTCCTCCCCATGCTGAAGGGCTCCCCTCTCCTCTCGCTCGCTGACTTTGTAGCCGGCGCCTTTCCTTCACTGTGGTGACTCCTCAGTTTGGTTGAAGCTGAGTTGATCCAGTCAGGGTGAACCGCCTCTTTTTGCCTTTCCATGCCCAGATGCTCCGGGACACAATCTTGTGCCAGGTGTGTGGGAGGCGCCATGAGGGAGTCACCACAGCGAAGTGGTTTATTCCCTCTCCCAGCACCCAGAGAAAGGAAAATTCTTTGTTCGCTCTGGGCTACCAAAGCCTCCTTAAGAGCCATCAAAAGCTCCTCTGGCAGCCCAGTAAAGCCTGAGATGGCTGGGATTAAAGGGGGAATGGAAAGAAACTGGCTGGGAAATTTTTCTGGGTTCGGGTTCTTAAGTAAAAAATGGTTCTTGAGAAGAGGCAGAAAAATCTTGAACACCTGGTTCTTATCTAGAAAAGTTCTTAAGTAGAGGCATTCTTAGGCAGAAGTACCATTGTTATTATCTTTCCTGACCTTCTTCTGTTTTCATTTTAGAGAGTATCTTTTGGGTTTAAGTTCCTTCAAAATGTACTCCCATCAACCTAAGATGTAGTGCCTGATAATCCACCAAAGCTAAGTGAACCTTTTGGTAGTTAATGCCTTAAAAAAAAAAAGATAGAGGAAATAACTAGCCCAATGGATGTGTAATGGAGTAGCTTCTCTATAAACTGACTCCAGAGGACTCTGAAGCCAAATGGAAATTTGCCATTCAGTTCAACTTAATCTTAAATGGAAGAGTAAAGTGGAATCCTGGTAGTAATAACAATGATGATACCATCGGAAGCTGAGCAGCTGATTTGATTCATCCTTCACATTGCTTCATTGGAGAAAAATGTTTTTATTCCCAAATGTATTTGTCATCTATTAGAGGACCCAATTCTGATTGCGTTAGATGAAGTGATTTGTCTTGAATGAGGCAATGTGGAAATGTTACTGACAATTTAATCCCCCCCCCCCCAAAATAAGGCCTATCATGTTTGGTTTTCAAAGAAGGGGAAGAAGACTTTTGTTTTAAACGTGAAATTGGCTAATAAGAATCAGTGTGTGCATTTTGTTTAGGAATAAAACCAGCATATTTTTTCCCCAGGACACATGTTAGTGATTAAAATGAATTTCTCAATGTTTTAATTTTTTTTTTGCAAAGCAAACACATGTTTCCCTAGCCTTATGAACAGAACTATAATCTTAATTTAAATGCTACTTTCTTGTTAACATACAGGTCTAATTAAGATAGACACTTCATTGCAATATGCTGTCCAGCAGATTTCCATGATAAAGATTACTATATTAAACCGGTTGCAAAATAACCTTAATTATTAAACTGTCCCCATTAACTTGAAATTACTGTCCATCCGTCCATCCATCTGTCCATCCATCCATCCATCCATCCACTTGCCTCACTGGCAATTCTTTTCTGCAGTCAGCTTAGTTTTATCGGAAATATTTGGGAATGTATACCATTCCTTCAATCATAATTGTTCTTCATTGTTTCTATCACCCATCTTCTATCACTTGACTACATGACAGTAACTTGTTGCTATCTTAATTAGACTTGTATATTAACAGGAAAGTAACATTTAAATTAGGATTATAGTTCTTGTTGCTAATATCCTTACTATTTATATTAATATTGATTATTTCCTGATTGCTTATTTCTACCCTGTGACAATCATTAAGTGTTGTACCTCATGATTCTTGACAAATGTATCTTTTCTTTTATGTACACTGGCAGCATTTGCACCAAACACAAATTCCTTGTGTGTCCAATCACACTTGGCCAATAAAGAATCCTATCCTATCCTATCCAATCCAATCCGATCTGATCCTACCCTACCCTACCCTACCCTACACTACACTACACTACACTATACTACCCTATACTACACTCTACTCTACTCTGTTCTACTCTCTCCCTGCAAAGATGTTCAAATCTTTCTAATTATCATTGAACTTTCTATTTAAGTTTCATAATTGGCCTGGAACTCACTTTGGCAAGACACTTGCCACTGTTTTCATTTTCAAAAGCTTTCAGGCTTATCTAGTTATTTAGGTGTTCGGCCTGAATAGGATATCTAACATGCTGCCTTAACCCCTGCAGTATCTCTCTGCTTCGTCAGTTCGTCAATGACAAGGCATAGAAAGAATTGTTCATGCATTTAAGGACTCACTCATTGCAGGGAGCCAGTGTTTGGGAGATTTGGTGTGCCATTGTTGAATTTATAATTGCCTTAAGTATTCTGGAGTATATAATTCAAGATGTTTATTTTGATGTAAATATCCTGGGGGAGATTCTTAGGAAAAACATGTATCTTTGTAATCCATATGCATTTGATTCCAGGGTTTTCTATCCCAACAGAGTTGATATCCATGTGAGGAAGTGAATAAATAGGTGTGTGACATTCCTTGGACATCAATATATTGGTCAAACTGCATTCCTCATTGGTATTCAATTCATAATAAATGTAAGGCTTCATCTGTTAGAATATTTTTACATGTAGAAAACTAGATATGGGGAAATTTTTCTTCCTTCACCTTAAAAACTTCAGTTTTGGAAGAATTCAGAGGGCCTGATTGTAAAAGGTATTGTAAATACCAACATCATCAGTTCCATCTTCATTAAAACATACTACATTATTTGGTTCTGATGAGAACTAGATCATAATCAATATGTGATGCTACATATTATAATTGTATATAAATGCCCAGCCGGCAGTTTGTAAAGCTGCCGGCTGAAATTCCCTACAGGGTGGGGGGCGACGCTGAGCTAGCTCTTTTCAGAGCTCAGCACTTCCGGGTTCATTCGGAACCCAGAAGTTCGGCTTCTGGCATCGCGCCAATGAGAGCGCGCTGCCGGCTTGCCCTGCCGGGTCCCAGATCGCCCTATTTAAAGGGCGATCTGGAAGGGACCCCCCATTGCCTTGCCAGCGAACACCCGCCCACCCTCCGCTATCAACAGTGTGTCCTAAGGAGGTCGCCTTTGGGGCCAAATAGGAATTTTTTGCGGCCTCCCCTTTAGAGGCGGCCGTTTTTTCGCCTATTCCACACTGATGGTGCGGACTGGATTGGTTAGGGGGTGCGGCGCTTTTAGTTGTTTAAATAGGCCTCACTTTGGTCACTGGGTTTTGGCAGGTTGGGGGCGGAAATGGGCAATTAGAAGCAACTGCGCATGCTCCTTTCGGGCATTCTTTAAGGGTGATGGACCGCCTCTCTCCAGGAACTAGAGGTTTGAGCAACGTCGGGGATTGGAGAGAGGATGCCCATGGGAATCATCGGATCCAATCTCCCCCGGGGATTGGAGGGTGAATTCCTCCCACACGACGAAGGGGCGTGGTTTGATCCAGGTGAAGGTGGTACCTCCACCTGGTTCAACAAGGAGTTCTTGCCCAATGTTGCCAAGGAATGTTATGGTAGGAATTTCCGACCCGTTAGTTTGGCTCTGCAGGTCCTTAGTCTGTTTTGAATTAAATATTCAAAGTTACGTATTTAAATTTATTTAAAGTCATTTAAATTTATGATAATTAATAAATGACCCTTAATCCACAATATATGTCTCAGCGTCTTTACTCCGCCTCTGGGGGGCAAATGTATATGCCTTGCTTAAGTACTTTAAAGTTACCTACTACTGTATATTTGTTCACTGATCTGATTTTTTTTTTAAACCTATTTTCATTCAGATTTTTTATGTCATCGAATAAGCATCAAATGGACTTTTTGGCTCAAATTCAGTGAAATTATAGAATGATTTGTTTCTCTCTACCCCTCTGCCTTTGAGTTAGAATTTAACCCTGGTGATTGCCTTGACAAATCCTTACAGTTTTATCATTATGATTTTCTAAAGTGACGTGCCCTTGCCTTCTTCCTGAGCTAGGACATAGTGATTGGTACAAGGCCACCCAGCTGACTTCATACCTAAGGCAGGACTAGAACTTAGGTTTCCCCATTTTTTAGCCTGATACCTTAACTACTACATCAGATTGGCCCTCATAATATTGCATTGCCAGCCGTTTAAACGGCCGGCAGAAGGTTGCTTCAGGGCCGGAAGGCATGGCCCGGCGGTTCCCCCTCTTCTGGGACAGCGGTGTTGTGAGAAAATGTGAGACCACCATCTCCAGGTTTGCGCATCATCACGCAGGCCTTCCACTTCCAGGGGGAGTGGCTGGGCGAGCCCTATTTATAGGGCTGCACCACGCGGCCTCTTTTTTTTCCCCCAGGCAGTTCAGAAGAGAACACCCGCTCTCTCTCCCTATCTTTCAGTGTGCCTGTGGGGGTTGCCCAAAGGGGCCGAATAGAAATTTTTTGCGGCCTTTGCATCTTAGCAGCGGCCGTTTTTTCATCTATTCCACACTGCGGAGGAGGATGGACTGGTTAGGGGGTGTTTCATATTTAGTTCTAATTTGGTCAATTGGCTCTCCCTTTGGTCACTGGGGTAGGCAGGTTAGGGGCAGAAATGGGCAGTGATAGCAACTCCATGTTCTCCTTTGGGCATCTTTCAAAGATGATGGGCAGCCTCTCGCCAGGAAACTCAAGGTACCTTGCAGCCGGGGCAATTGGAGAGGGGATGCCCTTGGGACTCACCTAACCCAATAACTGGATGGGCATGGGATGGTGAGCCCTCCCACATGCAAGTCATGGCCAGATACCTGGCGAAGGCATAGGTACCTTTGCCTGGTTCAGCAAGGAGCTACGCACATAGTTGCCCAGGAATGTTATGGAGTAATATTTCCACCCCAAAGTTATTAGTGGCCTCTGCATGTCCTGGTTATTTGTTAATAATCGTTAAAGTTTTGGTTTAACGTAATAAAGTGACCATATTTAATGGAACAATATACCCTTAGATTATCTATGGTTGACCGATCCAGATTCCTAAGAGGTCAGTAAGGGGCGAGTACAAGTGCACTAGAGTGCCTTCTGTCCCCTGTCCTATTGCTCTCCTATATCTCCTATACCTTTCTTCTATTCCTATATCTCTTCTTCTATTCTTTCATTGATATGTTCTATTACTATATCTTCTTTTCTATTCTTTCTTAGATATATTTTACTATGAGTATCTCCTCTATAACTTTCATCATGTATTATACTTCATCATGTATTTTACTGTGTGTGTGTGTGTGTGTATATATATATATACCCACTAAAACCCTCATTGTGCATTGGACAAACAAAATAAATAGATAGATAGATAGATAGATAGATAGATAGATAGATAGATAGATGATAGATAGATAGATAGATAGATATTTAATTCCAGCTATTGTTGTCTGTGTTCTTTTCAGCATCCTGCGCAATATGATATTCTTAAAATCTATTCAGTGTTTTGGTTCCAACCCTGTAAAGTGGCCCAGAGGATATTAATTCTTCAGTGATCTGAAGCTATTGTAGATCATCAAAAGATCAAACAAGGTCAGACTGGCCAAAGGTCATGTACAAGCACAGTGTTCTCTCAATTCTATAACCTGGCTTTAAAGTAGGCTAAATTTCAACTCCTGATAATCTGGTTCCTCTAAGGCCCTTTCAAGCTGCAAGTCTACCATCTTCTCAACAACATTACATGTGCAATTCCTGTGTATGCCTATACAAACAAGGACTCACAGAAACGCATATTTAAATATTTGAACATACAAAAATACTTTCTCTTTTCATGTTATACAATGCAGTTTGCCCTAACAAAAATGGCAGTCACTTGCAACACCCATTTGTAAACTGCAGATCCAAAAGACCATTCTATGGCTGTGAAGATTATTGGGGAAAAGCCTTTAAAATGTTATGAAATTTCATTTAAACCCAAGGGAAATGAACTATTAAAATGATGGTTCTTTTGATATAAGTTGATGCCAAGGGTATTGATTGAATGGCCCAAATAATTCATAAGTTGCATTATTTATAATTAGATATTTATAATGCAATGTTATGTTTATAGAATAACTTGTATATTTCCTCATTATGTGTCATATACTTTTTTAATTAAAATCAATTATCTTTGTATTCCCTTACACTTTTCTTACCAAATTCAGAAGTCAGTGCAGATAAAATTCTAACTGCAATTTTATTGGCGAGTCCCTCTTTTGAGTCTATTGTTTTATGAAGAAATGGAGAGCAGATGTCACCAATTAAAAAGCTATTTCACACTTGCTATAAACTTAGCTATTGAAAGTGCCAATAATTTAAAACATCTCAACAAGCATTTATCAAGTGCATTCTATAAGCAACCTTCTCTTGATTACAAATCAGAAAGAAATAACAAAATGTTCTCAAAATCCAGAATTTGAACAGTTTCTCCCACACGTATACTGGAAATAAAACATATAAATATTAGGAAATATCTGGGCAATTGATAATTCACTGAATGTGCTTAGGATTATTATTAATTGATGAAAATACCAGCTATTATTAGCAGCTTAGTCGAAGCTAAATAAATGTCAAATCCATTTTACTACCAGCCTACAATATAAAACAGGAGCAATCCAGGCCATGATATATTTATAAGGGATTGTGTTCCATGTAATGGGTCAGGTTGTGCCAGTTAGTTTTAACGAAATGAAAAAAGAAAATCTTGATCCAGTTTTAGAGCGAGTTATTCATAGTGCTTCAAAATAATAATAATTTTAAAAACCTCTACAAGGATTTTAATGTCAAGTGAGTCTCCCTGTGTTCTGCAGGGATGGGTACAGAATTTCAGCCTTAATTAGATAAATTTGCAAAAATTCAAAAGGGGCTTTGCCAAGAAAGACTTTCTATTCAGACACTGGGAGTAATGACATGGTGGAAAAGCAATGGGCATAAAGAGTATTAGAAATTAATCGCAAGTTTAGGTCAACTCAGAATGTTGGCAGGCTTAACTTTTTAAAAAAAGTTGAAGTAATTTATATATTATGTAATAGCCTTATGATGCTCACGAAATGAATGTGATTTATTGAAGCATATTTCACATGAGATTATGTTCTGAAAGGACTGTGAAGTAGTGTCTCCAAAAGATGTTTGACCACATGTTCCTTCTTTCTTGATTTATCACCCAATTCATTATTTAACATTCTGCAAATATTGTTCAGATGAGATTGCTCATCTCTTAAATATCCCTTTAATTAATCCTATTGATATTGTTCAAGACAGACATCTGGGTACTCACTTCTAAGAGATTTTCCACCCCAAACCAGACTATGTTTTTCTTGGGCACAGAGATCACTGTTAGGGGATTCCAGGATTAAGGTCCATTCTTTCTTCTGGGTCCTTGATTTTCTGGGGGGGGGGAGTTGAGGGGGGGTATGATGTGGGGAAGAGGAGCTATAGCCAGTCCTATATGACCAGCCAATAAGCCAGCACATTTAATTAATTTATTGAGAAAACTTTTACTCCACCCTCTGGTGGCATTTGCCTTACTCAGAGCAGCTTGCAGCAATTAGGAAGAAATCAATTCTATTTTTAAAGAAGAAGAGGCATTGAGGCAGATAAAGGCATTCTAAAATTGGTGTCTATCACCCTTTTCCAAATTGCTGGCAAAGCAATTGCTCACCAGAACAGGAAAGACTTAATTGATTAACAAAAAACAGGAAAACTTGATGGAATGAATTCTCATAGACCAGTATTCTCTCTCTCTCACCCTCCCCATTAGAGTGTGGCTAAAAGAAAGGTTAAAGTTTGATTAACAAATGTAATGAAAATAGTAAATAATACAGATGTAGGATAGAGAAGTATGGATGTATGTGTGTGCGTATATACGTGTGTGTGTGTGTGTGTGTGTGTGTGTGTGTAAAGCTAGAAAAAGTAATATTGTGAAGTGTAAATATATCTGGAAATGAAATAGTTGCAAAAGTGGTTAGTATTTACTTTATCTGTTTATATTTCATGTATTTTTGTATATCTTGTTTATACGTGGTTTGTTTATAACTAAAAAAACTCAATAAAGATTAAAAGTAAAGAAAAAAATGAACTCTGTTGCATAAATGTTAGGCTCTTATTGCCTTGTGTGGTAGTTCAGTGTCACAAAACACACCCAGAAGCACTAGCTCTGTTTTTATTGCAAGGTGACAGTTAACACAGAGGTGGGGAACTATGGCCTTTTATAACCAACATGGCTGGCTCAGGAATTCTGGGAGTTGAAGTCCACAAGTCCTAAAGGGGCCTGTAGTTACAGAATGTTGCAAGTCTGAAAATACTTTTGCTCTCCCCAAACCCAGGGAGGTCCTACTCTGAGAGGTTTTTGCCACCCCTCCTCTTTTGGACTCCAAGTTAATATATCAGACCGCTGTGTATGTTCTTCCTCCTGTCTCCCAAGGCCATTTTCATACACCATTACATCTTTGCAGAAGACAGATTTATGCCTTGATGATAGTTTTATCAAGCTTGTTCCTCTCCCCATCTTGGTCTTCAAATTCTTGCACTGTGGTTTATACACCCGGATAAGACGGAGTGGCTGTGGGTTTTGCCTCCCAAGGACAATTCCATCTGTCCTTCCATTACCCTGGGGGGGGGGGAATTATTGACCCCTCGGAGAGGGTCCGCAACTTGGGCGTCCTCCTCGATCCACAGCTCACATTAGAGAACCATCTTTCAGCTGTGGCGAGGGGGGCATTTGCCCAGGTTCGCCTGGTGCACCAGTTGCGGCCCTATCTGGACCGGGACTCATTACTCACAGTCACTCATGCCCTCATCACCTCGAGGTTCAACTACTGTAATGCTCTCTACATGGGGCTACCTTTGAAAAGTGTTCGGAAACTTCAGATCGTGCAGAATGCAGCTGCAAGAGCAGTCATGGGCTTACCTAGGTATGCCCATGTTTCACCAACACTCCGCAGTCTGCATTGGTTGCCGATCAACTTCCGGTCACAATTCAAAGTGTTGGTTATGACCTTTAAAGCCCTTCATGGCACTGGACCAGAATATCTCCGAGACCGCCTGCTGCCGCACGAATCCCAGCGACCGATTAGGTCCCACAGAGTAGGCCTTCTCCGGGTCCCGTCAACTAAACAATGTCGGTTGGCGGGCCCCAGGGGAAGAGCCTTCTCTGTGGCGGCCCCGGCCCTCTGGAATCAACTCCCCCCGGAGATTAGAACTGCCCCTACTCTTCTTGCCTTTCGTAAGCTCCTTAAGACCCACCTCTGTCGTCAGGCATGGGGGAACTGAAACATCTTCCCCGGGCAGATACAATTTATGAATGGTATGTTTGTATGTATGTGTGTTTGGAAAATGGGGTCTTTTAAATATTTTTAAACAGTAATTTAGATTTGTTGTAGATTGTTTTTTTTCACTTTGTTGTGAGCCGCCCCGAGTCTGCGGAGAGGGGCGGCATACAAATCTAAATAATAAATAAATAAATAAATACTAAAAATAATCAATACATTTTAAACAAAAGCTAACACATGGGGGGGGGGGGGGGGAAACCTAGGCTTGATGTTTTATTTTTGCCCTGATTAGGAAGAGAACTAAATGCTTCTTCATTCACCTCTGTGGGAGGTGTTTAGAGAATGCAATGGGCTCTGCATACTATTCTACTATTCTATTCTACTATTCTATGGGATAGATACAAGGAAGAAAATGATCAGTACTTTGCAAATTATCCAAATATCTTTATTCTGAAAGGCCATATCCTTGCAGTGATGCCATCATGTTTCTCTTTGAATGTGACATTTAACCTTCCATGTACAGAATATTAAATGTCCTATATACAGTGGATGTCCTAACATTTGTGCCTCCCCTATGCGCAAATACATGCTTCCCCTTTACCCAATTGCAGGTGTTTTCAGAAAATGGATCCCCTCTGAAACCAATCAGCCCATTTTCGAGCATTGAGGAAATAGAGTTAGTCATTGATATAACCATAACTGAACTCAGAATTATGGCTCAAGTTATTATGACTGTTAAACTGGTCACTACATGGCCTGTCCAGATTGTAGGACCTTTTGAAGCCATTGTTAAGCGAATGTGACATTTGTTAAGCAATCATGACAGAGGTTAAGCGAATGTGGTGGTTGTGAGGCAATCAATTTTACCCCAAAATTGGATAAATATTTTACCAGAAAGCAGAAATAAACATTGGAAACTAGCAAAAAATGTCAACAATTGTGGTCACATTACAACAGGATGCTGCAAATGGCCATAAAAGTGTTTTATTGCCAAACATCCCAAAAGCAATCACATGGGGTGGGCACTGCTGAAACTTCAAAAGTTGGTCATAAATAGTTTCTTTGGGGGGGCCTCATAATTTCAAACGTTTGCTATGTGAACAGCTATAAATTAAGAACTACAGTACCTCCATTCCCCATCAGAAGCTGAAATAGATGTGATCCAAGCTACCTCATTGTCACCCAAAACAGTCCTGTCCTTTTGATTTCTTTCTTTGTCAGAATAACATAAAAGTCTTCAAACTTGGCAACTTTAAAACTTGTGGACTTCAACTCCCAGAATTCTCCAGCCAGCATTCTGGGAGTTGAAGTCCACAAGTAGTGTTGGGCGAACCGAACCTGCAAAGTTCGGGTTCATACCGAATTTTGCGCGGTTCGGTATACCGAACCTGAACCCAAATTTTTGCAAAGGTTCGGCAAAAGTTCAGGTTCGGGAGAGCGCCAGAAAGGGCTGCCGCCTGGCTGTCACATTCCGAAACAGCCAGGGAGCTGTCGGCCAGTCAGGAGGTGCAAAAGGAGGTGGGGAATCCCACGAGGATATTCCAGGGGCGGAGCTTTGACGTCACTGAGACGTCCTTCCTAGCTGGCTGAAACGGTGACTACTGGAAAGATGTCTCAGTGACATCAAAGCTCCGCCCCTGGAATATCCTCGTGGGATTCCCCACCTCCTTTTGCACCTCCTGACTGGCCGACAGCTCCCCGGCTTTTCAGGGAAGTGCTGCTGCCCAGATGTCACCTTCAGAAACAGCCAGGGCGCTTCTCGGCGGTCTCCCGAACGCCAAACCCGGAGGTTCGGCAAAAGTTTGGGTTTGGGTTCGGGTTTGGGAGAGCACTGGGAAGCCCCCTGGCTATTCCAGAAGGTGACATCTGGGCGGCGGCACTTCTCGGCGGTCTCCAGAGCGCCGAACCCAGAAGTTTGGCAAAAGTTCAGGTTCGGGTGCCGAACCCGAACTTTTTTAAAAATTCGGGTGGCGAACCCGAACCCGAACTTCGTTGGGTTCACCCAACACTATCCACAAGTCTTAAAGTTGCCAACTTTGAAGACTTCTAAGTGAATGTTCCCTTGCTAATTCCTTGCCTTTTGGTGACTTTGACATGAAACGCCAAGGAAGGGTAAAGAACTGGGAACACAGCAGAAGGATGCTGTTGCACTATTGCGTTTTGTAACAAATATAGAGCAGACATTGTACTCTAGAATATTTTCTTCATTAATGGAGATGCAGTAAAATGGCTTGTGGCTCCAGTTTTGCACCAAGATAGAATCTAAATTTCGTCCATTTCAAGGCTGGAAAATTGATACAAAATAGGAGCACTGTCTTCATTCAGAATCATTCTCAGCAATGAGCAGAGACTGTTAATAGTTACCTCATAATCTCTGTTTTATGTATCCAAGGGGGGAAAATGGCATGAGCTATTGAAAGCAACTGGAAAAAAAACCCTGCTGGGCTTAGTTTACTCGCTCCAATATTAAAGCCATTCTGACAAGCTTGGGTGGCAAAGAAGATTGCAGCAGTGCAGCCGCACACCTGGTGCTCATTTCTTGGTACGCTGAGGAAGTAAACTCTGAAATGCCAAGTTGTGATAAGCGTATTCTGTTACTTACACAAAGGAGAAGGCAAGATCCACACTGCCTTCTCAAGGAATATGCCATTAGTTTCGAGCATTCTTGCACAGCGAGGTGCTGGTTTAAAATGTGGAGACATTATTCTGTATCAGGAAATTAACTTTATGTCTAAGATTACACATATTTTCAGAGATTCCTGTGCTGAACTTTGAAAAGAAAGGAAATACAAATGAAAATTCTATTTTTAATTAAAATTTATTCCTGAAGAGGCATGATATCAAAGCATAAGGACATCATATAAAAAAGCAGAATTTAATTTGTTAAATTCCTTCTCAATGTTACTAACCAGAAAAACAATTGTCATAAAGAATGTGTAGGGCAGAATTCTCATTCTTGTTTGTTTTGTCCAATCAATATCATTCTTTTTTCTTCCTTTCAGCAAAGGATTATTAACCTACAGGCCACTAGATGGCAGCAAGGAGTTGGAATTTTCAACCTCTCTTGGCTTCTCTAGTGCAGGGGTGTCAAACTTTATTTCAGGGAGGGTTGCATCAGGGTAGTGTTGGCCTTTGGGGAGGGCAAGGGTGTGGGGCCAGGGTGGACATGGCCAACTCAATGTCACTTGTTTGGGGGGCATGTATGGTGGCCAACAGGCAAGGTTTGCCACTCCTGCCACTCCTGGTGTGCTGTGCCCGCAGCTCCACATCTCCAGTTTGTGTGTGCATGTGTCGGAGTGAGATTTTGCTTCTGCGCATGCACAGAAAGCAAAATCTTGTGAGGGGATGCGCCTGTGAGAGAGATTTTGCATGCTCAGAAGAAAACAATTGCTGAAATCTCACGTCCCCTCATAAGGTTTTGCCTCCTGTGCATGCGCAGAAACAAAATCTCACTTGGATGTGCACATGTGCATGCCGGATACACGGAACTGTGCACGAAGCTCAATTTTTGCTACCAGTACTTTGGCATCAACCGTACCGGTAGGAAACCGCTACAGAACTTACCTCAGGAAGAACTCCCTCTCATTATAATCTCTTTCCTTCCTTCCTTCCTTCCTTCCTTCCTTCCTTCCTTCCTTCCTTCCTTCCTTCCTTCCTTCCTTCCTTCCTTCCTTCCTTCCTTCCTTGACCACCTGCTCCAGTAGTTGTCTGGAATTGTTTAGCACAGAAGCAGCTGCTAGATAAGTACTATTGAGCAGTCAACGCATGAGGGTTTTGGGTATGTGTATTGTAAGCCACCTAGAATCATAAAAATGAGATCACTTAAACAAACAAACAAACAATTGTGTGTACATATGTGTGTACGGTATGTGTACATATTTTTGAGTCTTACAAGTCACTCTCAACTTAGAACCATCATTGACCCCAGAATTATGGTTGTAAGTCATGCCAATCATTTTTTTAAAAAATAAACTTTATTAATTTTCAATAAAAAGACATACAAACTCACAAACATTTAAACATGTAGTAGGGGTTACAATTACCCCTCTTTTCTTGAAGTCAATTTTTAATACAGAAAAAAGGATAAAATCTTAAATCTTTAAGTCAATGTAGTGTTCTAAGTGAAAAGAAGAATTTTGTTTGCATATTCTAATGAACATAGAGTTAAATTAATAAAAAAAGAAAAACCAACAGCAATAACAACAGCAAAAAATATCAATAACATTTGATTATATTCATACAGTTTTCGTGACCTTATTTCCAACTTTATTCTTGTCTATCCATATATAAACTTTGTTCCAAATAATATAAAAATCAGATTCTTCTTGATCATTCAGCCTTCTTGTCATCATATCCATCTAGTCATGCCAATCATTAAGCGATCACCCTCCACCTTGTACTAATTTTAAGATAGCCCACAGTGGGCCTGCACTGGGCTGAAGGCAGTATGTCTTCTACAAATGATTGGCAGGATCTTGGCAAGCAAGCAAGCATCTTAAAAGTATCAGCTGTACAGAGAAACCAGGAAGCATCTTTAGCTTACTGTTTCCACTCCTAATGCCTCTGGGGAATCAATAAAATAAAAGATACAAAGAACTTAAGCTTCTGGAGCTGCAGCTTTATATTATGGATGCCAAAGAAAAGGCATAAATTTTGTCAGTTGCATATTCTTCTCTAAATCAACATCTGGATTGGAATATGATACCTCATTCGACCCTTTCCTAATGGCACCGTCTAGAAAGTTTTAGCAAGGAGTGATGGATCCCAGCTTCCAGGAGACCCGCTTCATAGTGCTACAATATTGGCAACAATGATAGGGAAGTCACAAAAAACAAAATCCCCCTCCACTCCCGTTCTAGATCTGAAAAACTGAGGGAATTTATTTTTAAAATATTGGAATTTAGTTAATCCCTAGTCCAGTGATAGGGAATGAATAAGAGTTTCTTTTTTACCACTCCAGCTCCAGTGAGATATCAAAAGGAGCCTTCTTCAGAGGCATTTGGGGGGGGGGGTCTCCTCTGCGGCTTCATTTACCTGGCTAAGTGAGTACCAATAGTGGATCTCGGAGAAGGGAGCCAATAATGGATCTCTGTGTGTGTGTGTGTGTGAGCATGCACACATAGGCCACCTATTATAGCCTCCTGCAGACCTCTGGCAGCAAAAATGGACCCGGGGAGCACACATGGTCCCCACAGGCCCTGTTTTTGGCCATGATTGCCTGCAGCCACCATTGCTCTGACCAATGATGATCGTAGATGGGAAATTCCCTGAGCTCCTTTTGAAAACTGGGTATAACTAGTCCTCGAATGAAATCCATTCATTCAGCACCCCTTCAAAGTTCTGAAGGCACTGAACGAAAGGATTTATGACTGGTCCTAAATACTCTGACTGCTGCAGCACCCCTGTGGGTCACACATAAAAAAATAGGATGCTTAGCAGCCAGCTCACACTTACAACTGGCTGTGGTATTCCACGCTCACATGATTGACAATCTTCTCTGCTAACTCCCCCAACACAAATGTGGAAGCCAGCAAGGAAGGTCTTCAATCTTGAATAAGTCTTATTTATTTATTTATTTATTTTTATTTAGTTGGATTTGTATGCCGCCCCTCTCCGAGGACTCGAGGCGGCTCACAGCATATATAAAAAACAGAACAATAATATAAATCCAATTAATTAATTGAATAAGTCTCCCACCCATTGGCCTTTCTTTACATTGTGGCCTATACATTGTGGCCTATTTTCCCCTTCGCTTACTTGCCTCCACCAGTGCTGTTCTCCTCTGGGCAACCCTGCAATAACATGCATGTATGCATCCAACATCCTTTTTCTTGGTCTTCCTTGATCTTTCGCTATATTCTATTTATTTATTTAATCCGACTTCTATACTGCCCAATCCCATTGGGACTCAGGGCAGCTTACAACAAATAAAATGCAATACAACAACAATAGTCAAACTTAAATATCAAACTATAAAACCCCCATTATAAAACATTATAAAACCCCATTATAAAACATTATAAAACCCCATTATAAAACCCGCCACACAGTCCTATCAAACAATACACATACCAATCAACATATTTGGGCTGTGACAGGTGTTTTTTCAGTGCTTATTTGACCCCTATGACAATCATTAAGTGTTGTACCACATGGTTCTTGACTAATGTCTCTTTTTCTTTTATGTACATTGAGAGCATATGCACCAAAACAAATTCCTTGTGAGTCCAATCACACTTGGCCAATAAAGAATTCTATTCTATTCTACAGGGTTCATTCCAAAAGTAGTGCAATTTTTTAAAAAATAATTCATCGAACAGATTTGCACTTTTTTCCAGCGACTCTGCCATGACCAGTACACGCCCTGGAAGGCGTCTTCAGGGACCTCTCACAAGGTCTTCGTCACAGCTGATTGGATCTCTTCTATGGACAAAAGGCAGGTTCCTTTCAGGGCTGCCTTAATGTGAGGGAACAAAAAGAAGTCTGCTGGGGTGACATCAGGACTATAGGGGGGTGGGGCAGCGTTGGCACCTGGTGTTTGGTCAGGAACGCGCAGACTCGTAGCATGTTGTGGCAAGGCTCCTTGTTGTGATGGAATTGCCAGGTAGCGGAGATATCTTTTCTCGTCCTGATTACCCTTTTTCGGAGTCTTTCCAGCACATCCACATAGTAGGCAACATTAACTGTGTGTCTTTAAGGAACAAACTCCTTATGGACCACTCCTTTACTGTCAAAAAAGACAATGAGCAATGTTTTCACTTTTGATTTGCTTATTCTTGCCTTTTGGGGCTTGGGGGACTGGTCGGTGTGCCACTCAGAGCTTTGCATTTTGTTTCTGGGTCGTATTCAAAAACCCAGGTTTCATCACCAGTGATGACGTTGTCCAGATAATCAGATTCAGTTTCTATACGTTGCAAAAGTTCACTTGAAATTTCCACTCGGTTGGTCTTTTGGTCGTCTGACAACACCTTGGCCAAAAGCTTGGCATACACTTTCCTCATCGCTAAATCTTCAGTAACAATGCAAAACAAAACAGTAGACAACAAGTTCAGTTCATTGGCAACCATCTTGATACTCAATCAACAGACAGAGTCCAACAATTGTTGATCATGGGGCATATTGTTGTCAGTTTTGCTGGTTGACGGCCGCCCAGAGCATTGTTCGTTGTGAACCTCTTCCTGACTCTCCTTAAAGGCCTTTAACCACCTTGAAACTTGTGAGTAGGACAGAGCAGAGTCCCCATAAGCCTCACAAATCATTTTGTTAGTCTCCTCAAGAGAGTTTTTCAGTTTAGCACAAAACTTAATCGCGTAACGTTGCTTGATCGCTGATTCCATTTTTTTCGTGACACAGTCGGCGTTCAGAGGTTTACAATAACTGATGTCATGCAACTTCCACAGCTCGGAGAGCACTGAGACTGGTTTTGCGGCAAAGCTTATCGTCTCCCCACCTACTCCAAGTGCTTCCGCCCCACTCCGACCAATAGAAGCGCCGTGGGAAATTCAATTGCATTACTTTTGGAATGCACACTCTATTCTATTCTATTCTATTCTGTATCCCATTCCTTTTCTGACACCATGTTTCCATCTCAATGTCCATATTCTGTGCTCAGAAGATTATTCTTAGGATTCTGTCTGTTGTTGGTGTGTACACCAATCCAGAGAGTGATTTTGCATAGATAATACCATTTTTGCTAGATAGCAAACAAATTCCAACAATTGGCGAACAAAAATATAAATAGAATGATTAAAGTCAACCAGAACTATTGAACATAGAGAGCTTATAAAATTGTTTGTGCACCCACACTTCTTGAAGCAACTCTGTCTTTGAAATGAAATAAATAATTAAATAATCACTAAAACTGAAGAGGAATCAATAAACCATGAATGACTGAAGCTTTATTTCTTTATTTTATATCTATCCTGGTTTTATTATTTTTTAAAATAATTCAAGGCAGCAAACATATCCAACACATCTCCGGGTAAGGTCAGGTATGCAGAACCGATAGAAAATTTTTGATTTTTTTTCTTTTTTTCCCTTCTGGGCTCTGTTATGTTTTTCCTATCACAGTAAATGAGGTTGAATGTGTATAGTTTTAGATGAATTATATGTGTGTGTGTTTATGTGTGTACATACACATACAGTTTATATAGTAGATAATGTATATTTTTGTGTGCCTGTGTGTAATATGTACAGTATGTACACATATGGCATATACACATAGAATTAAATAGTATATTTTGGATGTTCAATAATAGTAAATAGATAGGGAAATTGTATCTGTTTGAGGTGAGGAGAGGCCAGGCACCCTAACCCTAACCCTTGATGTGAGTGACATCAAATTGGCCACCTTTAAGCCAGTCACATGACCCTTAAGCCATCCCCTGTCACATGATCATCAAGCAACTCCTACCTGGTCACATGGGAGGCAAACCACACCCACAAAAGAAGCCACGCCCACAATGTAGTAGTAAAATTTTTTGCAGCCCTTCACTGATCTTCCAATATTCAGCCCTGTAATAGCCTGTATGCAATGTTAACTTAGTACAAGATAATAATAATAATAATAATAATAATAATAATAATAATAATAATAATTTATTAGATTTGTATGTCGCCCCTCTCTGAAGACTCGGGGCGGCTCACAACAACGATAAAAACAATATTATACTGGCACAAATCTAATATTAAAAAAAACTAAAAACCCTATCATAATTAAAAACCAAACAGCACATACATACCAAACATAAATTATAATAAGCCTGGGGGAAAGGTGTCTCAAATTTCCCATGCCTGGCGGTATAGGTGGGTCTTAAGTAGTTTACGGAAGACAAGGAGGGTGGGAGCTGTTCTAATCTCCGGGGGGAGTTGATTCCAGAGGGCCGGGGCCGCCACAGAGAAGGCTCTTCCCCGGGGCCGCCACAGAGAAGGCTCTTCCCCGGGGCCACCACAGAGAAGGCTCTTCCCCTGGGGCCCGCCAGACGACATTGTTTAGTCGACGGGACCCGGAGAAGGCCAACTCTGTGGATGGAATGATTAAAAGAGGATTTTATCCACCCATATTTATATTGTTCTTCTGCTCCAACATTTGCCTGAATGACTCCTTCCTCTACTTTCCCCCAGATTACATTATGCTAATATATGCTAACATCCCAGGAGCAGAGACTTTATCCCCCTATGGTTGGTCATATGGAAAAAATGAAAACAACTAGGAGCCTGAGAGTGGAAAAACTATTTTTGATAGTAGTCAGATGTGCTTGTGTCTCCCTTTGAGTTAATTGGTGCGACACAATGATGTCTGCAGCCAGAAGACCAGCATTGTGCAGCAAGAAGAATGGGGAAGACGTCATGCACTCATCGTGTAATGATTAAACCAGAGCTCCGGTGTAAATTGCTCAGGGTATGCAATCAAGCAAGAATGTGCTGCTCCCTGTCAGGAAGGCTTAAGTAAGAGTTTTCAACCGGCAGCCCTGGACAGATCTCTTAGGCACTCTTTCATTAAGTAGTGGAAAGGGATACAGGGGCAAACGTGCAGGCTTGCATCTTGCCAAGGGTTACAGGAATCTCCATTCGCCTCAGCCACACTTAGTCCGAGGATTGTTGCTAAAGGAAACATGGCAGCAATTTCGGTTTCTTAAAATCCTTTTGCTCCTGTGAGATTGAGCTCCAAATTGGAAAAAAAAATATTCCTCCGGTGTAGAAATACGTTTCTAAGTCAATTTCTACATGTGCGAAATGGATCAGGGAGTAGGTATCTGCTCCCACATGAAGAGCCAGATTGGGTCATGACTCTTCATGTATTGAAAGAAAACATTCTCCGTTTAAAGACCTGCCTGCTTTCTCTCATCTGTCTTTAATCTTCCCCACCATATTATTCCTCTGCTTAAAGCTAGAACTGAATTCAGGGATTTTCAGTGCTGTGTTAGTGACTTCTGCCCCTCTGCTAGAAAAGAAAACACTCTAGAGGCAGTGCTGTGTCAGTCACTTCGTGGTGGGAGGGGGGCAGGCATACCTTCTGGTAGAAAGATTATGTAGAATTATGTACCGGTATACAGTGATCCCTCGATTATCGCGAGGGTTCCGTTCCAAGACCCCTCGCAATAATCAATTTTTCGCGATGTAGGGTTGCGGAAGTAAAAACACCATCTGCGCATGCGCGCCCTTTTTTCATGGCCGCGCATGCGCAGATGGTGGAGTTTGCATGGGCGGCCATGAAACCCCGATCTTTGTCTGCTCGGTGCTGCTGCGGCCGCCCAGCAGCTGATCTGCTCGGCAGCGCAGCAGCAACGAGCAGACGAAGATCGGGGTTTCCCCGCCGCCCACGCAAAGGGGAAACCCCGATTCGGCTCCTCGCTGCGCTGCCGAGCAGATCAGCTGCTGGGTGGCCGAAGGAACCTTCCCTGGGTCTTCCTCGCTGATGCCCCCACTCGCCCGCCCGCCCACCGCCCGCCGCCCGCCAGCAAGAGGGGGAGAGATAGAGAAAGAGAGAGAAGGAAAGAAAGAGATGAGAGAGGGAGGAAGAGAGTGTGAGAGAGGAAGAAGCAAGATAGAGAAAGAGAGAGAGAAAGAAAGATGAGAAAGGAAGGAAGAGAGTGACGTCATCGGGTGGGAAAAATCGCGATATAGCGTTTCGCAAAGAACGAGATCGCGAAAATCGAGGGATCACTGTAATAGCATATCCCAATTACACCTGGCATTATTATTATGCCAGAGATTGAACTAATATGACCTAAGGGTGATTTGTAATATTCCAGTATAATGCCTATGTAATGAAGCATAAATTGTGTGTATGTGTGTGTATTTATATATGTATGCCCTATTTGTGTATGGCACGCATATTCTGCCATTCCAGGGCTGATACTGATTCTTATATTATACATATTCTTATATCATTCTATTCTATTCTATTCTATTCTATTCTACTATACTATACTATACTACAGTAGTCCCTCGCTATACCGCGCTTCACCTACTGCGGCTTCACTTCATCGTGGGTTTTTGAGGAAGTCGATCGGCAGATTTAAACAGCCCGCCGAACTCGATCGGCAGGTTTTTTAAAAAAAATAAAAAATCTAAAATTGTAAATACTGTATTTAAATACTGTATCTAAAATAAATACTGTGTGGGAAGGGTTTATAAACACTTAAAACAATGAAAACTTACCAAACAATTACAATATAAATACTTAAATAAGTACTATCAGTCGATAAATTCCCCATCGCGGATTTCACCTATCGCGGCCGGGTCTGGAACATAACACCAGCGATAGGTGAGGGACTACTGTATACTATATTATATTATATTACATTACATTATGGTAAAACAAGAAACAATGAGTGGAAGCTGAACAAGGGGAGAAGCAATTTAGAATTAAGGAGAAATTTCTTGACAGAACAATTAATCAGTGGAACAGCTTACCTACAGAAGTAGTGAATGCTTCAAAACTGGAAGTTTTAAAGAAGATGTTGGATAACCATCTGCCTGAAGTAGTGTAGGGTTTCCTGCCTTAGGAGGGGGTTGGACCAGAAGACCTCCGGGACCGTCTTCTGCCGCACGAATCCCAACGACCAATTAAGTCCCACAGAGTGGGTCGCGTCGACGAAACAATGTCGTCTGGCAGGACCCAGGGGAAGAGCCTTCTCTGTGGTGGCCCCAACCCTCTGGAATCAACTCCCCCCCAGAGATCAAGATTGCCCCCACCCTCCTTGCCTTTCGCAAATTCCTTAAAACCCACCTCTGCCATCAGGCATGGGGAAATTGATTCCACCGGGCCGTTCGGTTTTATGTATGGTTTGTCTGGGATGTATGACTGTTTTATATTAAGGATTTTAACTGCTTTTTAATTATTAGATTTGTACTGTGTTTTGCTGTTGTGAGCCGCTCCAAGTCTCCGGAGAGGGGCGGCATACAAATCTAAATAATAATAATAATAATAATAATAATAATAATAATAATAATAATAACAACAACAACAACAACAACAACAATAAATAAGACCTCTAAGGTGTACTTTCCAATTCTGTTGTTATTGTTGTTGTTGTTGTTGTTCTTCTTCTTCTTATTATTATTATTATCATCATCATCATCATCATCATCATCATCATTATATTTCTTTCCCCTGTCATTTATCATCCTTAGGATTTAGGCATATATAAAATATCATATTCCATAGGAAATGAAGAATATGGTAACCATAGGGTGAAGAATCTATGCTTTGCTAGAATGCTTGTAAGTAATAGTACTGTTCAAGATTTATCATAAAATATGTAACTAGAATAATTTCAATATAGTGCCTATTTGAATAACTTTACATTGCTTCCCTATCTCTTTATCCATTATCCACTTCCATAAATTTACTGTATTGCATGCTAACTTACCTATCTAACCCACCCACTAAGGCTCATTTCTAAACTTGACCTTACATCCCAACTGCTAGTTTTCTGGTCAATGGACTCTTGGATTTAATTGTGCCTGAAGTACTCCTCTAGATTAGAAGGCTTCTTACTCAGTGAATAATTGTACCAATTGTGACCTAGCACAGGGGATTCAAATAAGTTGGCTAACATTATAAGCAGTACATTTCTCAGTAAGTCAATCTGAAGCATAGAGGTAATGAGACAAGCCTCTCTGGAGATTTATCCAAATGATTTTCCATCACTGAATTTCCACCATGCACCCCGCTTTAGGCCAAGAAAAGCAAAAATATATCAAAGGTGATTTTGGTCTCGTAGTTACAAACACTTTGCTAGCTGCTTTTAGTTAGAAGACTCCTGGTAAAAGCATCTTTGAGGTCCCATAAAACAATCTTCTATCACAGGAGGAAAGGAACATCCAAAAATGAAAGCCAAATAAATGCACAAGGATGTGTAGAAATAAAAAATAAAAATAAAAGGATATAAAAATACAGCTTGGGGTACCCTGTGAACATAAGTTAGATTGATTCTAGTTTATAGGTCAATTGCTAATGATATCCTTGTTTTTCTCTGAGACAGGAAATGACTGGATCACAAGGGTATATTTAATTTTTTAGGAACAGAGAATATATTTTGAAAAGGGGCCTGTTACTATGATTAAAGAATAGATGTGCTTTCTACATGTATGCATTTTGTGGGCCACAATCCAATAAATGTAAGTTTATTTAATTCCTTCTATATGAAGGTACCTCAATATATAGATCTAAATCAGACCTTGTAATGCTTGTCATTCCCTGTGATGCTTCTATGTTCATGTCAATTTTGCTGTAGGTTTCTCAAATGATTAACCTTTTTTGGTCCGGGTTGTATATGACCCAAACAGTACAAATGTGACTTTTTTTGCACAGCAAAAACTAAAGCCCCCCCGCCCTCCCAAAAAAATACTCAACGAAAGTACCCATCACATGATAAAATGTCATGAAATTTCAAGTTCCAGATATGCAGGGAAAATGTTTTACAGAGTCTCAAACATGGCTTTGGGTCACATTTGACCCGAACAGAACAGCATTAAGAACATTTATGATAGTCTCTGCAGTTATGCCAAAGTAAAATCCCCAAAATCAGGAGGCTGTCTTAAGCTCATAGGTGTGGTCATAAACACAGATATAGACAGTGGTAGTCTGGAAGATTGGTTGGCTGATTTTTCTTTATTTCTACATGTGTTATGTATATATAATTTTGATATACTGTTTTTATCTTGTTTTAAAATAAAGTTAGCCACTTAGAGTCGTGTATTTGAATTTGGCAGCTATACAAATGTAAATTTATTTATTTATTTTATTTATGAATTGGATTTGTATGCTGCCACTCTCCAAGGACTCGGAGCGGCTCACAACCTATATATAAAAACATAGTATAACATCTGATCCAATTAATATAATTAAAAATCTTTAAAAATCCTAAAACACTTAAAAACATTCATTATCATTCACTCGATAAGTCACACTAAAAAATTAAGTAAATAAGTAAATGTTTAACAACTGGCTCTCCGGAAAAAAAACAGTCTCTCTCTCTCTGTGTTTGTATATATAGATGATATTGCTACAGGTGAAACATAAATGGGAAAGATGTGAATTTACATTCAGACTTTCACAAGTTCACTGGCTAGTGTTGATCCAGTTGTTCTGAGACTACTCCACCTAACAAAGAAATCATATGTCAGGTCATGCTTTTCCACAACTTATAGTCTTAGCACATACAATTTCTGAATTATTATTCCTACTGTGAAAAGATACATGAGAGCTATGGTGGTCTATTTCTAAAGAGCTCTACAGTTCTACAGAGGAATTATTGAATCTGTCATTTGTACCTCTATAACTGTCTGGTTTGGTTCGGCAACCCAACAAGTCAGACACAGACATCAGAGGGTAATTAGAAATGCAGAAAAAACAATTGCTACCAATCTGCCTTCCATTGATGATTTGTATACTACACGAGTCCAAAAGAAGGCTGTAAAAATATTTACAGCCCCCTCACATCCTGGACACAAACTGTTTCAACTCCTACCCTAAAAATGACGGAATAATGTTGAAGCTGACCAGACTAAGGACTCTAGCCAGATGAATGCCTGGTAAGCAGATTCTATTCCCTATTTTACTCCTCAAAAACTAAGGTGCGTCTTATATTCTGGTGCGTCTTATACTCCAAAAATATGGTATATACATATAATTCACCACAGGTCACTAAAATGTCAATGTATTGATCAATTGATAATAAGAAATATATATGAAAAACTTTATATTTTAAACTGTCTGTGTATGTTTAAGGTCATTTCACTTTAGCAACTTAATGGATGTCTTCCAGCATCATGTAATCAAATAACATTAAAATATTGTATGTGTCTTATAGAATAATGATGTGTCAAAATAATAGTAATGAAGACAGTCTTCATATCCCTTCAACAATGGCTGAGTAACGCTGTGAGAACTTTGTCATTCTGCCATTCTTGAAGTCATATAAAGTCTGTCTTCATTATTGTCAGTCACTAGGCCAGGGATCGCCAAACTTGTCAATTTTAAGACTGGTGGACTTCCCAGAATTCCCCAAGTATCATTGCGGGCTGAGGAACACTAGGAGTTGAAGTTCACAGATCTTAAAGTTGCCATGTTTGGAGACCACTGTGCTAGGCCAATAGTAAATAAATAAATAAATGACAGACAGACAGACAGACAGACAGACAGACAGACAGACAGACAGACAGACAGACAGACAGACAGATAGATAGATAGAGTAATGGATGTGGCCAAAAGCAGCATCCTAAGCTATCCTATAAATTTTCCTCATTCTGGAACTTCAAGATAGCCCCCATTTAATTTATTTTATTTATTAGATTTGTATGCCGCCCCTCTCCGAAGACTCGAGGCGGTTCTTATTGCACAGCTATATTACTTTGATAAGCAAACAAACAAATAAATATAACCTGGTACCTTTGTCAACTGCCACTATCCAGCTGGTATATGCATTTGCAATATCACAACCTAGACTGAAGAAATATTTCCTATTTTTCTTATATCCTTTTTCTAGTACAACTGTGTTCTGGCAGCAGCCAATTCTTAATAAGCAATTGGAAAAGCAATGTTGTGCTCTTCAGGGGAAAAAGTTAGGTAGCCCCATTGCATTGTTTTTCCTCAGCCATCAAACGAACCCCAAAGGCCTGCCCCTTCTCACAGTACAGTTAATCACCTAACTATTGCTGCTCAAACACTGTTGAATGTCAGGCTCATTTTTCAAGAGGGGTCTTGTAATGGAAACACAGAACAATTAGATATTCCTTTAGTGATCTTATTTTTAAAAAATCTGAATGTGGAAAAAAGCAAGCAGGAATAAACATACAGCTCTTCTGAAAATCAGTCTGCTAGAAAATATGCAGCTGTCTCTTCCTTTTTCACACTGCCTTCTGGATAATCTCCCTACTTTAATGTTTTTGAGGGAACTCTAGGACAACGTATAAACAATATTGTTTGTTCCCCTCCTTTATGTAGTGTCTGCGGACCCAGAACCAGAGTTTCTCAATTAGAATTTGGTAGAACTTTAGAGTTTTATGCAGAGGTGGATTGCCTCCAGTTTGGCCAGGTTCTGTGAACCCAGGGGTGGGCTACTGCCCCGATGGGGAGGGGGGACGCAGTGGGGTAGCGAAAATGGAGCTTCTGGCCTATATTTGAGTCTGAATGTATAAGGATTCCCTGAGGACAGAAAATTATTTTTAAATTTGAAAAAGTTGGAAAAAGTTGGAAAAAGTTAGAAAATGCTGATCGAAATGAAACACAGCACATGTCATTTAGGAGAACTGATTGGCCAGTTATTAAGTGTTGGCATTCAATAGTTCATATGATATTTACAGCATGGGGATTATTTTTTTAAGGTGGGGGGAAATCATGAACTTTGATGTTAGGTAAACCTTATTGTCTTCTTCAGATTGAGCCACAATAATATAATTCTCCCTCACGTTGTGTTCTGTCTGGGTCACTCCAGAAGCCAATACCAACCCAAAAAGAGAATCCAGACACACTGGTAAAAGGCAAAGGCAGTTTTTATAAAATTAAAAAAAAACACAGGTAACAGAAAATGTCCTTACAAACAGGAAAATGCTGTATCTTCAAATGTATCCATGAAAGCAAAAGTCCATGCAGCAATACAGGATTCTTGCTGCCAAGCCGAGGCTGTAGATAGCAGACCTACGCCTCCCACGGGTCTTCCAAAGCTGCTGGGCCACAAGCCAGGAACAGAGACACCAAGAAACAAGACAGGATAACGCAACTCCAAACTGATAACACTCCACATGGCTTCAAGGGCTTGCCTGCCTTTTAAACCCTACTAAGGAGGACCACACCCAAACCCAGCTGTTCCTAATTCAGTGCTGATAATACTTCTTTAATTGCTCCTTTCTTTGATCTGACCGTCTCTGTCGCATGTCAATGACGGCTTGTGCGTCATCACCTAATGAGTCCAAGCTACTGGCTGGGGAGAGGCCCCCCCGGGGCTCTCATGCTGTTCTCCTTCATCCCATTCCTGATTTTCCTCTCCCCCATCCGACTGTTCAGCCCCCTCCTCTTTGCTGTCCTCCTCCTCCGGGCATGGAGCCAGCAGAGACACAGCTGGTCCCTGAGCAGCCTCAGGCTGAATCACAACACATTGGCCAGGTAGCTTAAAGCATTTGAATTGCCTGACAGGGGAACTTGTTTAAGCCACAATGTGTTTGAAAAGTATTTATTTTAATTTAATTTTTATTAATAGAAAAAAAGAGAAAGAAAAAGGACAACCAAAAAGATAATAAAGATAGGAATTGTCATTGTTATTGTATTTGTATCTTTTTATATTATTGTAAGCCACCCTGAGTCCTTTGGGATTGGGCAGCATAGAAGTTTAAATAAGTAAGTAAGTAAGTAAGTAAGTAAGTAAGTAAGTAAATAAACAAATAAACAAATAAACAAACAAACAAATGACAGACAGACAGACAGACAGATAGATAGATAGATATAGTAGATAGATAGGCAGGTAGGTAGGTAGGTAGGTACAGGGCCGCCGATAGACGGGTACTACTGGGAGCGCCGTACCGGGCCCGGGCAAATTGGGGCCCGCAGTCAGCGGCTCCTTGCACATGCCCAGTCTGTACCCTCCCTCTTTTGCCGGCTGCCTGCCTTTACCAGCAGCAGAGAGAGAAAGAGAGAGGTAGAGATCGGGCGCGTTACCGGGTGGTGGAGGCGGTGTGGGGCCAGACGCTGGGTGCCAGGGACGCGGGGGGAGGGCAAAGGGGTGGATGTGGCTGCTGCTTCTCAGCTGCAGAGCCGAACGGGGGCGGAGATCAATGGCGGAGTCCGGCTCTGGGGCCATGCGGGACCGCTTATCCAGGCGGGCATGGACCGGCAAGCCGCCTTCCATTCTCTCTCTTTCTCTCTCTGTTGCTGGTGTGGTGTATGAGAGAGAAAGAGAGAGCGCGGAGGGCGATGAAGAGCTCACTGAACACTTCGCCCCTCCGCCCGCCCGCCCACGAAGACGGGCTGCCAGAGGACTTCAGCGAACTTTCCGCCGTCTGACGTTGGGCTGCGCCAACCTTCTTCGCGCCCCTCTGCGAAGGAGGCGGACCTGCTTTGCTTGTCATCCGGCTTCACCTTGGCCTCTACCCATTTGTCTCGCTCGCTTCCAGCGCGTTTCTCTCGCTCCCTCTTTGGGGCGAGGCGTTTCCATCTTTTCCTCAAAACTCCCCCCCTTCCCCATCTTCACACATACACACATGGCCCCACACCGCCTCCACCACCCGGTAACGCGCCCGATCTCTACCTCTCTCTTTCTCTCTCTGCTGCTGGTGTGGTGCATGAGAGAGAAAGAGAGAGAGAAAAAAATAAGGGAGAGAGAAAGAGAGAGAAAGGAAGAGGAGAGATAGAAAGGGGGAGAGAGAAAGAGGGAGAGATAGAGAAGGAGAGAGAGAAAGAGAGAGATACAAAGAGAGTGAGAGAGAAGGAGAGATAAGAGAGAGAAAGAAAGAGAAGAACAGAGAGAAAGAAAGAGAGGGACAGAGAAAGGGAGAGAGAGAAAGAAAGAAAGGTAGAGAGAAAGAGGGAGAGATAGAAAGAGAGTGAGTGAGAGAAAGAGAAGAGAGAGAGAGAGAAAGAGAGGGGGGAGAGAAAGAGGGAAAGATAGAGAGGGAGAGAGAAAGGAAGAAGAGAGATAGAGAGAGAGAGAGAGAAAGGAGGAGACAGAGAGAGGGAGAGAGAAAGAGGGAGAGAGAGAAAGAGAGTGAGTGAGAGAAAGAGAGATGAGAAAGAAAGAAAAAGAGAGGACAGAGAGAAAGAGAGAGAGAATTAGAAAGACAGAAGGACAGAGAGAAAGGGAGAGAGAGAGAAAGAAAGAGGAAGAATAAATATTAAATATTGTATTTGTTCCCATTTTGTTTTTTACTTTAAATAAGGTATGTGCAGTGTGCATAGGGATTTGTTCACACGGTTTTTTAATAGTCCGGCCCTCCAACAGTCTGAGGGACAGTGAACTGGCCCCCTGTGTAAAAAGTTTGGGGACCCCTGATCTACACTGTTCAAAAAAATAAAGGAAACACTTAAACAACACAATATAACTCCAAGTAAATCAAACTTCTGTGAAATCAAACTGTCCACTTAGGAAGCAACGCTGATTGACAACTTGGAGTTTATATTGTGTTGTTTAAGTGTTCCCTTCACTTTTTTTTGAGCAGTGTACTTTGAAATTAACTTGGATACCACGGGCTTGTTCAGACCTGCGTTCACCGATGGGCGTAAAAACTAGATCGAAAAGGATATTGAGATGTGAAGCAATATGAAATTGTATTTGTTTGTTTTTTTAACAGCTCCTATTTTAATACAACTGATAACTACACAACCCCCTGGATAATTAGAATAGAATAACAGTGGGAAGGCACCTTGGAGGTCTTCTAGTCCAACCCCCTGCTTAGACAGGAATCCTACACTACTTCAGACAGATGATTTTTTTTTTTAAAAGTAGCTATTATGTAAACATTAAAAAAATAAGATAGTACATAATCTATCATTTTACAATATACTTATTTGTTTGTTTAAATTTTGTATTTGCATTTTATAAGACAAGCAACAAAACAACACACCATAACAAACACCACCCCCGTCCCTTTTGAACTGTTATCCTCACAGTTCCTTCTTTATATAGTTATACGACCTGTAACATCAGCGGTTATTATATGATTATTCTATAGTTCCAGTAAAACTAAGGTCAAGTTGTTGCTATCATAATCTTATGAATAAAGTTAATTCTGGGAACATCGGGTTTTATTTACAGCTATTTTCAGATGATTATCTAACATCTTCTTAAAAACTTTAAAAAAGTAGTTTTAAAATGGCGGGGGGCCCCAGACACTTAGGCTGTATGGGACCCCAAAATTCCTGATGGCGGCCCTGGGTAGGTAGGTAGATAGATAGATAGATAGATAGATAGATAGATAGGTAGGTAGGTAGGTAGGTAGGTAGATGATAGATAGATAGATAGATAGATAGATAGATAGATAGATAGATGATAGGTAGGTAGATGATAGATAGATAGATAGATAGATAGATAGATAGATAGATAGATAGATAGATTCCTGCTCAAGCAGGGGGTTGGACTAGATGACCTGCAAGGTCCCTTTCAACTCTAATAATAAATAAATAAAACAAGAAGAAACCCCCTCACAACAATACTTGAGGAATATTGTTGAATCATTCTTATGCTTTCTGTACATATTCTTTTGGGTGAGTAGGTAGCTAAAGCTTTTAATACCGGCTTGTGTCTCTTTTGCATGAATAGATATCCTACTTAAAACTGCCTATAAAAAACCATGCTTCCAATGTAAGGTGACCAGATGTCCCGCTTTTGGTGAGACAGTCCCGCTTTTGTGCAATTTGCCCTGCATCCTGCAGAGTTTTTAAAAAGTCCAGATTTTTTAAAAATGGAACGACTAGACAGACAGAAATTATAGATAGATAGATAGATAGATAGATAGATAGATAGATAGATAGATAGATAGATAGATAGATGATAGATAGATAGATAGATGGATGATAGGTAGGTAGGTAGGTAGGTAGGTAGATAGATGATAGATAGATGATAGATAGACAGACAGACAGACAGACAGACAGACAGACGATGATAGATAGATAGATAGATAGATAGATACACAGACAGTCAGACAGATAGACAAACAGACAGAGAGACATAATGTGTTTCCCTGAAAATAAAACATCCTGCGAAAATAAGCCCTCCTCCAAAAATAATCCTCTTCTGAAAATATTTAAATGCACGCGCAGCCGATCCCTGCCATTTCCTTTGGTTAGGGTTAGGGAGACAGAGCTGGAAAACAGGTAAGACAGCAATAGGAGCAGTGAAGGGCTGCAAAAATTTTACTACCACACTGTAGGCGTGGCTTCTTTTGTGGGTGTGGCTTACTGGCCATGTGACCAAGTGGGAGTGGCTTGACAATCATGTGATCAGAGGGTGGCTTAAAGATCATGTGACTGGCTTAAAGGTGGCCAACTTGATGTCACTCACATCAAGGGTTTGGGTTAGGGTGCCTGGCCTCTCCTCGCCTTAAAGAGATACAATTTCCCTATCTATTTACTATTACTGAACACCCAAAATATACTATTTAATTCTATGTATATATGCCACATGTGCACATACATATTATATGCAGGCACACAAATATATACATTATCTACTACAAACGCACACACAGCTCTTCTAAAATTATACACATTCAACCTCATTTACTGTGATAGAAAAAACATACCCAAAACCCAGAAGGGGGGGGGGGGGGAAGAAAAAAATTCAAACATTTTTTTCTACCGGTTCTGCATACCTGACCGAAATTTTTCTACCGGTCCTGCATAAGGAGCCCATCTTGCTCCGTGAGCCCCAAAATAGTAAGACCTCCCCAAAAATAAGACCAAACACTTATTTCAGGGTTCAAAAATATAAGACATGGTCTTATTTTGGGGAAAACATGGTATTTTTTTGGGACATACATTTTTAGGCATGTCATATCCTTTAATTTTACTAAACAGTTATTAAATAGCAAACACCCCTTGGTGTTAGACAGAATCTTGATTATGGATCTATATTAAAATCATATTTGGCAGAAAATATAGGAAATTCATACAAGCAGGTTGAGATCCAAGTCTATAATTGAAGTAGAGCAGTTCAAGATCCTAAAATTCCACATGGCTTCACATATAAAAGCAGGATGGGAAAAGACATTTTCAGAGCGTTTTGCATCCAACCACTTCCATCCAAAACAAATTCCATGACTCACTAAGTTGCATAGGTTAAACACTCAATGTCCATTTTAGTTCAGGCATTTTTCATTCACTTATTAACTGACATAATAGTTTGGAAAGGCAGTTAGCAGTAATGGTCTATTTGGCAGCTGAAGTCAAGTGCATCATATACTTTCTTTCCATTGCTGTTGGAAAGAAATTGAAGTAGAAATAGGATTCCAAAAACCATTAGCATTTTAGATAGTTCCTTTTTTTTAACCAGAGGTACCATTTATCCCAAGCTTTGTAGAAATCTGTCTCATCCTTGTTTTGCAGTTCCATTGTTAGTTTGGACATTTCTGCGCATTCCATTATTTTAATCAAGAGTGATAGAGTAGTTGGGTTTTTTTCTTGCTTCCAAAATTGTGCATATAAAATCCGTGCGGCTGTGATAATATGGATTATATATTTGTCTTGTGATTCCTAGTAGAAATAGTTCGGGTTTCGCATGGATAGTCTGAGAAGTAACTTGTTCTAGTATAGTTTTAATTTTTTCCCAATATTTTTGGGTGGTTTTACATGTCCACCAGATGTGGTAATATGTACCTGGTTTTTCTCTGCGTTTCCAACATAATGGTGATAGATTTGGATACATTTTTGCAAGTCTAGCAGGTGGCAAGTGCCATCTGTAGAACATTTTATAATGGTTTTCCTTATATGAGGTTGCCATCGTTAATTTATAGTTAGCAGTCCAAATTTTTTCTCAAGTCAAGTGCATCATATACTTTCTTTCCATTGTTGTTGGAAAGAAATTGAAGCAGAAATAGGATTCCAAAAACCATTAGCATTTTAAAGGATTTCTTACTTTTAACAAATGGCTTGTTACTACACTATGGTTGTAGAAGAATCAGAAAATGAAAATCTCTTGTGGTGTTCATCAGGTTGTAATTTACACACTCTGTATATGCTGCCATTTTTGAATTCATATTAACATAGGGACGTAAAAAAAATAATAATGTCCCAATGGATCACAAAATGGGCTCACCTAATTTGGAGAAAGATTTTCCAGAGGCCAACCAGATGCTGGTGAGAAGCAAGAAAGATCAAAGCTGTCTCTTGGTGCTGCAGCTGGTAATAATAAGCTTCCTGATTTGGAAGTTAGATTATTGCCATCTTCTTATTTAGCATTGGGAAAGTTCACTCTAAGACAGAAAAGCTATCATGACTTTCATGAATTAACTAATAATTGCATAAATGTCCTCATACTTGATATTCTCTATAGCAGTTTCGCTCGATAAACCCAAGTCGCATTAGCTCATTTACACCGCAATAATGCATACTTTTCCACACCTTTAATGTATATTATTATTATTATTATTATTATTATTATTATTATTATTATTTATTGGATTTTTTTTGCCGCCCCTCTCCGGAGACTCGGGGCAGCTAACAGCAATAATAAAACAGTGTACAGTAATAATCCAATACTAAAAATGATTAAAAACCCGTTAATATAAAAAACCAAACATACATACAGACATACCATGTATAAAATTGTAAAGGCCTAGGGGGAAAGAGCATCTCAATTCCCCCATGCCTGGCGGCAGAGGTGGGTTTTAAGCAGCTTACAAAAGGCAAGGAGGGTGGGGGCAATTCTAATCTCTGGGGGTAGTTGGTTCCAAAGGGCCGGGGCCGCCACAGAGAAGGCTCTTCCCCTGGGTCCCGCCAAGCGGCATTGTTTAGTTGACAGGACCCGGAGAAGACCCACTCTGTGGGACCTAACTGGTCGCTGGGATTTGTGCAGCAGAAGGCGGTCCCTGAGATAATCTGGTCCAGTGCCATGAAGGGCTTCATAGCTCTTTGAGTTCCATTTTTTTCTCCCCATTTCCCAGTTATTTTGGTGGTTCTTCTCTGCACTTTTTAAATCTCTCGATTATCCTTTTGGAAAAGGACTGATTCAAAGTATGAAGAGTAATGACAAATGCAGCCCTATTATAGATTTGGATAAGCTCTGGTTCAGAAGCTTGTACGACTTCTACACATACTTGTTTTGTAATTTATCATGCATAACAAATTGTTATATTTTATTAGCTGTGCTGACATACCACACTAACACAGTAGGAACAAGAAAGCATTCAAAATCCCTCTAGGTTAGTTCTATGTCCCCAGAAAATGTTTCCTAAGGATTGGGAACATTGTGTTCATTGTAAAATCAGGCAACTATCCCAAAAGAAAAACTCAAGGCAAGGGAACACCACAATCTCCTATGGGAGAAATTAAATATACAAGGAAATTGAATGAGCCAAACCTCAAGGATTTCTCCCCCACCCCCACATGCAATGTTGAGGAAAGTAGGAAATGTCTAGAGAAGGCGCGAGGGAATTTTAGTTAAATACACTTGGTAGATCTCATCCTATTGTCATATTTTGGGTAAGCTTGCTTTAAAAACTAAGTTTGTTTTCCAAACACACAGATGTATTTTAGTATTCAGACTCTGAAATCATATTTCTAGTATTCCAGAAGATACTCAATGGGAACAAAAGAAATGAATTCAAAGTATTTCCCAAAAATGAGTTTTATTGAGAAAAAATAGGGAATAATGAAAAATTGCAAGATATGGGAGCCCAAGATTGATTGCTTGGGACTGAAAAAGAGCGATGGTAGAAATCGCCTTGCAAATTTGGCTTAAAAAATACATTTAAACATAGTTGGAGAGTGAAATAATTTCAATTAAGTCTGGAATTCATAGATTCAAAGTTGATACTGCAGTAAAGACTGTTCCCAACCCTCAGAGGTAATGTCAGCTGACTATGACACAATGTTTGGTTCTAATGTTAATTGTCACTGGAGAACTAGTGACAGAATATATTAGCTATGAGTTTATGCTCTCTCTTAGGTGGATAATGGTTCCTCAGTGTCAATAAACTAATTGGGTTAAGAGCCAGTTGCATAACCAAACCCTTAATATTTTGAGAAATACCAGTTGACAGTAATATAACCCACCAGAGGAGCTAGATGGTGGGAAGAAACATGCAACAATATAGAGAGAGGAAGATCAGCAAAAGGCTTAGAATGAAAAAGGTACAGAGAAAAATGAAAGAAGGAAAAGACATCCACCTGTTGAGGAAAAGGAGCACAAGATGTTGTAGGACAACATCTGGCTTGGAGACAAATAAGATCCACAATAGTGGGCTAGGCCAAAGTCTTAGCAAGATAGCACAGTGAAAAACATGATGTGATAGCCTTGAGAAAGAAAATAGATAGGACACACACTTATCCTATAAAGATGAATGATTATGATTTAATCCCTTGAATCCACTACCCTATTTATGAATATGTTTGATCAAGGTAAAGCTAGGAAAAATCACATCAGATACATGTACAATTAGCACAGGTGCCCCCCAAGGCTGTGTACTCTCACCTCTTCTCTTCTCTCTATACACTAATGACTGCATCTCAAACGATCCATCTGTTAAACTACTGAAGTTTGCAGATGATACAACAGTGATCGGACTCATTCGAGACAATAATGAATCCGCATACAGACGGGAAGTTGAACAACTATCCTTGTGGTGTGACCAGAACAATCTAGAACTGAACACGCTCAAAACCGTAGAAATGGTGGTAGACTTTAAGAGAAACCCTTCCACCCTTCCACCTCTCACAATACTAGACAACACAGTATCAACAGTAGAGAACTTCAAATTTCTAGGTTCTATCATATCTCAAGACCTAAAATGGTCACCTAACATCAAAAACATCATCAAAAAAGCACAACAAAGAATGTTCTTTCTGTGCCAGTTCAGGAAGCTCAAACTGCCCAAGGAGCTGCTGATACAGTTCTACAGAGGAATCATTGAGTTTGTCATCTGCACCTCTATAACTGTCTGGTTTGGTGCTGCAACCCAACAGGACCGACACAGACTTCAGAGGATAATCAGAACTGCAGAAAAAACAATTGCTGACAACCTGCCTTCCATTGAGGACCTGTATACTGCACAAGTCAAAAAGAAGGCAGGGAAAATATTTATTGACCACTCACATCCTGGACACAAATTGTTTCAACCCCTACCCTCAAAACGTCGCTACAGAGCACTGTACACCAAGACAACTAGACACAAGAACAGTTTTTTCCCGAACGCCATCACTCTACTAAACAAATAATTCCCTCAACACTGTCAGACTTTCTACTAAATCTGCACTTTTATTCTACTAGTTTTTTCATCATTCCTATCACCCATTTCCTCCCATGTTGACTGTATGACTGTAACTTGTTGCTTATATCCTAAGATTTTTATTAATATTGCTTCTTCATTGCTTATTTGACCCCTATCACAATCATTAAGTGTTGTACCACATGATTCTTGACAAATGTATATTTTATTTTATGTACACTGAGAGCATATGAACCAGGACAAATTCCTTGTGTGTCCAATCACACTTGGCCAATAAAAATTCTATTCTATTCTATTCTATTCTATTCTATTCTATATAGAGATCCTTAGTGTCAAGATATATCCAAAAGAAAATTTAAAGGAACACATTTTTTAAAAGAGATGGTTTTCCCCAACTACGTCAAGCCTTTTATGGCTCGAGAAGATAGGAATTGGAAGTATAGGGAATGAGCTCACAAAGTGATGGTTTATCACATTTATTACAGCAAGAGTTTTGAGATCTCTTGGAGTTTAAAAATCTAAAGATGGGATGGGGAGACCATCCAGTTAGGACATTTTTAAAAATCCAGGTAGATTATCTGTTAGCAATCTCAAAGATAAATGGGAACTTTGGGAATATGTACAAGAGGTTGGTTCCTCCTGGTTTGAATGGAGCTGGTTCTGTTGGTGCTGGTCCATGGATGTCAGCATCTTTTTGGGGGAATTTTTTTAAAATAATTTTTTTTGGGGAGGAGAAATTTTGCTATTTTTTTTCTTCTGCACGTGCGCAGAAGCCAAATTTCTGGCTAAAATCTTGGTTTGGGGGGGGATGGGGGAGGTTTGTTTGAACTTTCAGCACTGTACATGCAAAGCACGTGCACGAGAGGAAGTGAACCAATGGTGAAATAAATTAGAACCCACTTCTGTATAGAAGACAGAGAAAAACAATTAACTGGGTGTGTTAATTGGTCCAAAATCGTTAAAGTTATAGAGAACAAAAGAGTAATGGGATCTTTTCAACAAAATATGAAGGGTTTATTTGCAAAAGAAAATTAAGAAAAGTCAATCTATCTCTGTTGAGGAAAGGAAGTCTATAACTGAATTACAAATATTTCTTGTATTGAAATCCAGGCTCTACACAACTTCCTGTCTCTTCCCTTCCATCCAAACATTAATAAATCTATCTAGTGATTAGCAGTCTACTATCCTTTAGAAATGTAAATAGTTCTTTTTGACCCTTTTAGGAGAGGAAACCTACCAGATGAGCAGGAAGCCAATCTTGGTCTCATATCACGGAGAGAGAACATGAGGTCACTTATTAAATTTTGCAACTTGAATTTGTGGTGAGGAAGTTGGAAGCCACTTCGAAAGTCTTAACCAATATTTAGAAAGTTTGTGGTGAGTTGCTTATACACAATTTAGGATGAGAGCATAGTGATGTAATGAAAGATCAGTTACTGGGACATTGGGTTGTAGTATTATTTTTGGCTGAATGGATCTTTTATATTGATAGTAGTGATGGGTTGCTGCCGGTTCGGACTGGTTCACCTGAACCGGTGGCAGGAATTTGCCCCAGCTTGCTGAACCAGCAGTGATGGCCAACTTGCCACACCCCCGAACTGGTCCTCCGGTTGCCGCTCCTTGAAAGTGGATCTTCGTATTTCACTAATTTCTCTAGCTGCTTCTCCTCAATTCTGCTGTCTCCTGGGATTGCGATGTCGATGATCCATACTTTCTTTTTCTCCACGATCACAATGTCTGGTGTGTTATGCTTCAGAATTCGGTCAGTCTGAAGTCGGAAGTCCCACAGTAGTTTTGCTTGCTCGTTTTCGACCACTTTTTCGGGCTTATGATCCCACCAGTTCTTTGCCACTGGTAAATGGTAGTTCCAGCACAGGTTCCAGTGGATCATCTGTTGTTGTTGTTGTTGTTGTTGTTGTTATTATTATTATTATTACTACTACTACTACTATTACTATTACTATTACTATTACTATTACTATTACTACTACTACTACTACTACTACTACTACTACTACTACTATTAATTAATTAATTAATTTATTTATTAGATTTGTATGCCGCCCTTCTCCAAAAACTCAGGGCGGCTAATGCTTGCTATTGTTCTATTGCTCTTGCTAACACTAATTCTCTGATCTCACTCTGCTAGTTTTGTCTGTATTTCTACGGAAATGGGCGGCATACAAATCTAATAAATAAATTGTTGTGTGCTAAAATATTGCTGTGTACTAAATATTGCTGTGTGCTAAATATTGATCTATGTATTATACTTATGGTATTGTATGGAACTGTATTAGAATATTATTGGTTAGCTGCTTTATGTATATAACTGTATATTCTGATATTTGGTTTGTATATGATTGCTTGACTTGGATATGTATGTAGTGGACTGTTTACTGATTACTTTATTGTATACATTGTAAATAATGTTTATACTCCACTTATTAGTCTGTGTTATTGGCTGAACAACCACCGCTGCCACATATACTTAGTTTTCTTAGTTTAGGATTGTAACATTGGTTATCAGCCCAGTGTGGAATATTAACAATGGGTTATATAGGATAACCTAACGGAGAATAGATTGCATTTCAATGCTGACTCTACAGTACATATATTAAAATTAGTTTGTGTAGTGGATAAGGCATCAAAATAGGAACTGCGAGTCCATGGGTTCTAGTCCCATTTTAGACAAGAAGCCAGCTGGGTGATCTTAGCCCAGTCACTCCCTCCCAGCCCTGGGAAACAGACAAGGAGAGCCATTTCCCAAAAACTTTACCAAGAAAACAGTAGAAACTAGTCCAGGTAGTCACCCAAAGTCAAAAACTGACTTGAAGGCATGTACGTGACATGCGTGAAAATACACAATACATAATAAAAATGGAAATGGGGAAAAAGAAATATCAAGGCAACAAAAGATAAAGTAACATCTGCTGCAGAAAATCCAGGGCATCGCTAAACTGGAGAAAACAGAAGGTATTTTTAAAGTTTATTTTACTGGTCAAAGCACCAGCCCATATGTTAAACAGTGAAATGTTATATAACTGAAGAAGTAACTGAGGTTGGTTCAACTGGTCCCACTCCAGAAAGCAAAACAAAAAGCAAAGAAAGGAGACAATTAAATTTCTTTGATTGTCCCTTCGCCATAAGTCACAATTTCCTGAAGTAAACAATGTGAAGGGGGAAACAAATGAACTGGTTACCTTTGTATTCTTCTTTCATGGCAGGAACATAGTTTCTTTTTTGACTAAGCCTGTCTCAGACCATCATGTTGTATTGTCTTGATGATAATAACATACTGTAGTTATAGAATTGTGTTCTGGAATAAAATATGCTGCACATTCCTGAAAAGGATCTCTTTTGTTGTCAATAAGAAGCATAATTATCCTTGTCCAAATGTATGGTAATAAGGATTGAACAGTGGCTTTCATTGCATCCTTTTTACAGTTTCCACATCGTTCCTTAAAATGTCTGCAAAGCAAAGTTTTAAGGAATCAAGATTTGCTTGATCTCCTAATGTTATTTGTTTTGGGATCACTTGGAATCACTTCTTTGGATTGTCAAATCTCAGGTTTGCAAAAAGATGACAAATATTTACAAAACTTTAATTCTGAGAAACACCAAATATATAATCATTTGATCTACATTGAGTGTGATTGACATGGAGTCACAAGGATAAATAGATAAAACTCTAAATCCAACAGATTAGTTTCTAATAAGTGGATATAAAAATCCAGTAGTGTGTATGACAAAATAAATCCTTGGTTCTCCTTTTCCTGAGAGCATTCCATAGTCATGTATGTCTAAAATATAAAGCCAACATTTGAAAGTGCTAAAAGATCTGGGTGAATAAGGATTAGGGTTAGGCAAATATGGAGCCAATATGATCAAAGAGTCAGGAGAAGGCTATATGGGAGTAGATGGCTGTTAAGCAGAACCGAACTTATAAGATTTAATTCATCATTAGGAATAGTATGACTTGAACGTAGAAGGCAACTAGCAATTAATAATATAGCAATGGCAATAGCATTTAGACTTCATAGTGCTTTTACAGCCCTCTCTATGCAGTTTACAGAATCAGCCCATTGCCCCCAACAATCTGGGCCCTCATTTTATCCACCTTGGAAGTATGGAAGGCTGAGTCAACCTTGAGTGAAATCCTCTGAAGTCTGCTACTAGTTTACTTTGTGTGCATGCATACATGCCGCAGGCACTATAGTGCAATGCTAAAAAGGGAGCATTTTGAAGCCATCAGAGACTGTAAAAGTAAGTAGAAGAGCAAGGTGGGGGGATCAGTTGTGCCTTGCAATTGCATGGCACAGCTGATCATCGTACAGCTGATGGTCAGGTATATTGGTTTGCCCAAACCAGTAGCATTTTTTACTACCAGTTCAGGTGAACTGTCTGAACTGATAGTATTTCACCCCTGCACATATCTAGAATATAGCCAAGCTCAGAGGCTTAAGAATCTTATCCACTGTAGTATAAGGTGACCAGACATCCTGCTTTCCATGGGACAGTCATACTTTTGAATCATTTGTCCCGTGTCCTGCTGGGTTTCCAAAATGTCACAATTTTGGAATGGAGGGGGACAGGGGAGAACAGGAGGGGAGGGACATGTTTCAATTCTGCTATTTTGATGGCTAAGGGTAACTGCACATTTTAATTTCATATTTTCTTTGGAAACGTCAACAAAGGAATTAAAACTGATAGTTCAGGTGGAAGATAAGCATCATGTCCTTAATCCTATTACTTCTGAATCAGAATGTGTGTAATATTTGCTGGTTGCCATTGCATTTTTAGAAATGTAAGTATTTTTTAACTAAGAAAGTCTGCTTATTTCTAGGGGTGGCTGCAAATGATAATGACCGTTTATCCATGAATAAAATAGACATATCTATTTTCTTCTTGGATAAAAGATTTTCCTTTGCTGATTACTTCTTCCACGGCCTAGTTAAAGTAATAAAAAAAATGAACATATGGCTGCCTGCAATTTTGTTTTTATAACAAGTAAAATGAAAAAGATGGTATTTTGCATGCTTCACTTAGTGGGCATTAATGCTTGGCAGTTAAAATTGCTAAGAGGCATCTGGGAAGGAACCAAGCTACCCAACTCCAAGAAAATATTTTTCTTCATTATTTCACTTTATGGAAAACATAATTAAACCAAAAAGGTTTAATTTGCCATTTGCCATTTGCGAACTGTTAGTGAATTCTGAATATTTGCCAATGGGTCAGAATCAGAAATAGGGACTTGCTTTAATTAATGTACTGGGCAGAGCAGAGCATGCAAACATTAATATATTGCTTTAGGGTCTTCTTCTTTCTTCCTACAGAGTAAGGCATTATAACTGGGACTAAAGGAGCATTACCCGTTAGCTTCCCTTATGGCCAAACTAGGAAATATTTCTAAATAATGAGAGGTAGCTGGCCTCTAGATTCTTGCAACTGTAACTCAGTGCAAATGGCAAAATATCCTGCAGTAAATCTCCAAAACCTGCAAACCCAAGGAAGAAACGTCGGTATTCAATGCCTTGACAATCACAGGATTATGCAGTCTTAAGTTTCATCACTCTTTTTGGAGGAGTTTAAACCAAGAGTTTCTAAAGCCTTTGCAACTACATTTCCCTTTATAGTGCAATTTTAATGCACAGTATACACTTCCCCTAAAATCCAAACATCAAAATGCATACAAGTGGGCCTTCTCCGGGTCCCGTCAACAAAACAATGTCGTTTGGCGGGCCCCAGGGGAAGAGCCTTCTCTGTGGCGGTCCCGGCCCTCTAGAACCAACTCCCCCCAGAGATTAGAATTGCCCCTATCCTCCTCGCCTTTCATAAGCTCCTTAAAACCCACCTCTGCCGTCAGGCATGTGGGAACTGAGATATTCTTTCCCCCTAGGCCTTTACAATTTATGCATGGTATGTTTGTTTGTATGTATGTTTGGTTTTACAAATAAGGGTTTTTTAATTGTTTTAGTATTAGTTTTAGTATTGGATTTACATGATGTTTTATATTATTGTTGTTAGCCGCCCCGAGTCTACGGAGAGGGGCGGCATACAAATAAATAAATAAATAAATAAATAAATAAATAAATAAATAAATAAATAAATAAATAAATAAATAAATAAATAAATAAATAAATAAATAAATAAATAAATAAATAAATAAATAAATAAATAAATAAATAAATAAATAAATAAATAAATAAATAAATAAATAAATAAATAAATAAATAAATAAATAAATAAATAAATAAATAAATAAATAAATAATAAATTAATAAATTAATAAATAAATAAATAAATAAATAAATAAATAAACAAACAAACAAACAAACTAGATAGATAGATAGATAGATAGATAGATAGATAGATAGATAAATAAATAAATAAATACAAAGGTACAGTGAAAACAATGCAACAGAACATTTTTAATAGACAGAAAAAATAAAATACCGTAAAAATTTTCCCACCTTCCCAGGACTTTTTACAATTCATGGTTTGGGAAATCCTGGTTTAAACCAAGGTATTTTAGCATTTTAAAGAGTAGCTAGATTCCATTTTTATGAGGGATTCCTAGTGTGATCTATCAAGATGTTGCAGATTCATATTTATCGAAAGACACCATATTTTGTTTTCTGAATGGTTTTATAACTCTCTTGACTTCTGCAGAATAAAACAAACCAATTGGAGGCTCAGAGCATTTGTCTTTCAAACAAATAGTTAAGGATAACAACACCATTTTGAAAATTCTATTCTATTGTGTACAGTATAAGAAATATACTACTCTTTATCAAGAACAAATCTAGAGCAAAGTTGTCAATGTTGCAACAAAAAATACAATGTTGTTATTTAGAAAGCAGCAAAAGAATTTGTTTCTATCATATTGGCTTCTACTAACAGGTAATCAAAAACTGCATATGGTTAGACGTCACAGCTGTCTTTCCTGAGATAATGATCTCCAGATAAATTTTTAAAAATGTTTTTATTTTCATTAATATATGTATTTTTTCAGTTGGTAGAGTGGACTCTTGGTTTAGAACTGAAGGAATTGCCATGCCAGCTCCCTTGAGCAGCCCTGATATTAGGAAAGACTATGGACCATATCTGAATGTTTTGTTGCAACTTCAAATTTAAAAAAATGCATTCATGGGGTAATGAATTTTTGGACAAAATGCTCTATTTTTAGAATGAGAGTTAACAGAAGTCACATTTAGAATGTAACTGTGGTGAACAACTTGATTTGCTCCGAAAATAACATTGGGAATATTGCATTAAATATAATGTTGAAGTAACTAATTTTGCAACAAAGTTGTGAGAATTCTATTATAATTTACAGAGAAATGAAAACATGCTAATGCAGTTAACAATTTAGACCAATGACATAACAAAACTGAGAGTCAGTCTCTCTCTCCCCCTCCCTCCCTCCTTCCCTTTATGCTTCCATTTCTCAATGGAAAGAATAATCTGCCCTATGGATTTACCTCAGTTTATGTCTGTCTTCTTTCAGAATTCTTGAAAAATGGGCACAATCTATTAAAAAATTAGGAGGAATCTTTGTTTTCATGAACTCAAAATGGCTCAAGTAATTTGATTTTACAGAATTAAATTTTCTGCACAACAACTAACACCCATCTTTGATAAATGTTAGCCTACCTGAAAAAAAAATGAGGAAATGCATACTTGGGGGTGGGGGTAGAGAGTATGTGGTGGGAGTGCCATAGGAGAATAGCGCCATCTGGTCAAATATTCTGAAATTGTTGTGTAGGAAGTTTCTGTGAGATCTTGCCTTGACTTTCAGGTGCCATAAAAGTGCAGGAAACTTGAAGACCATTGCAAAGTTACAGGCAATGTGTTAAATATGCAGAGAGAGTTCCTAAGGTTCAATATTTGAATGTTGTCTCCTGATTGGCTGTTCGTTCTGGCGGGAGATTGTTAGCATGTCAGATAAGGTTTGTTACTTTGTGAAGCCTATAAATAGTTAAAGATGCACCACTTTCCCTCGGAGAGAATTTTGCCTATACTCTAACCCAGCGTTTCCCAACCGGTGTGCCGCGGCACACTAGTGTGCCGCGAGACACAGCCAGGTGTGCCGCGGAGCTCCTAGGGAAGCTCCAGCTGGGTGGGGCGCTGCCGGTGCCGGTGCGGGCTTTCCCGAAACGGACGGAGAATGCCCTCTCTCGCAGCCCCCTGGCTGGGAGTGCTTTCGCTGCGAGAGAGGCCTTTCTCTGTCCGTTTCGGGAATACCCGCTCCCCCCTCTCTCGCACGCGCCGCTCCCCTTTTCTCTCAGCCCTCCCTGGCTTCGCTTCTCAATCCCTCCCTCCTTCCTTCTTTCCTTCCCCTCAGCCGTTCTGTCTGGGGACTGGGGGTCTCCTGCTCTTCCCTTCCCTGCCTCCCAGGCTTTGCCTTCACCCCCCACCCCCTTTTTGGTTGGCAAGGAGTCCTTTGCCGCATCCTGCAGTTCACACTCGGCTCGAGGCCGCTTTCCCTGGCTGCGCTCTTTCTTTCTTTCTTTCTCTCTCTCTCTCTCCCATGAGCTAGGGGAAGGAAAAAACAAACAAACAAAAACTTCTTGCAACGGGCCCACGTGCGCGCTCGTGCCCGCGCTCGTCCCTGCAGCAGCGAGGGAGGGAAGTCAGAGGGCGAGGGAGCGAGCGAGCGCTCTTGTCCTCGGTGCCCTCTGCAGCCTTCCTTCCTTCTTCTTTGCCGCTGCTGAGGGACGGAGAGAAGGATAGAAAGGAAAGAGGGAGGGAGGAAAGAGGGAGGGAGAGATAGAAAGAAAATAGATAGAAAGGAAAGAGGGAGGGAGGGAGAGATAGAAAGGAAAGAGGGAGGGAGAGATAGAAAGGAAAGAGGGAGGGAGGGAAGAGGGAGGGAGAGATACAATGGAAAGAGGGAGGGAGAGATAGAAAGAAAATAGAAAGGAAAGAGGGAGGGAGGAAAGAGGGAGGGAGAGATACAATGGAAAGAGGGAGGGAGAGATAGAAAGGAAAGAGGGGGGAGAGATAGAAAGAAAAGAGATAGAAAGGAAAGAGGGAGGGAGAGATAGAAAGGAAAGAGGGAGGGAGGAAAGAGGGAGGGAGAGATACAATGGAAAGAGGGAGGGAGAGATAGAAAGGAAAGAGAGAGGGAGAGATACAATGGAAAGAGGGAGGGAGGAAAGAGGGAGGGAGAAATAGAGTGAAATGGAGGAAGAGATATTTTTTTGTCCAAACTTTTCTTTAGCCCCCCCGCACCCCCCCGTCCCCCCGTTCAGTGTTCCCCAGGATTTTGAAAATATGAATAATGTGCCGTGGCTCAAAAAAGGTTGGGAAACACTGCTCTAACCAACCTGTTTAACCTGACTGTTCTGACTAAAAGAAAATAAAAGAAACTGCTAATTCACCAGTTGACTTCTCCTGAGTATTTTTCACAATGTATGCCAAAAACAATGGTTGTAGGGCGGGAGAGAAAGGGACAGAGTGGTTGGGAGGTCGGGAAGTTGGGAGGGAGGGAGGAAGGAAGAGAGGTAGGGAGGGGAAAGAGAGAGAGGGAGGGAGGGAGAGAGAGAGAGAGAGAATATGTTTTGGAAAACAGAAACAATTAAAAAGGAAAAAAGGAGCAGATTGAGCAATCATCTCTGTAAAATATTGTCTTGTGTTACCCATGAAAAGTCTGTCAGTTCTTGAGTAGAATCTGGAAAATCGGTTTGATTGGTTTGTTTACAGTGGTTATATGAGCTAAACTCTAATTCCATTCACAGAAACCACATAAATAATGCACTTAGGCTATTAAAGCTGGGTTGTTTTGTGGTTATAAAAATGACATGTTTTTCTGATCACGTCAAGGTAAAGTGGCTTTATTGATCTCATCCTATTTCCTAGTAGATACTTATCTATATAGAAAATACATACATTCACACACACAAAGAAACATCCCAACCCCAAATCCTCACTCTGCACTTTTTGGAATATCTGAAAAACCACTTTTCAACAGAAATCCATTAGCAGAGATAGGGAAGTAAGACAAACTAACACTCATTTTGGCATAATAACACGTACTAGAATGTTTGGTTTTTTGGTGTGTGTGTGTACATACATACATACATACATACATACATACATACATACATACATACATACATACATACATATATATATATATATATATATATATATATATTTGTAGATTTTCACGGGTACAGGTATGAAGGCTTTGGCATATTCGGGTTTCTTCCCGTGTACGTTTCAGAGATTTCTGGTGATGTTTCGACAAGGTCCCACTCGTCATCTTCAGGCTGGTGCTTTTGTCCTTGTGCTAGGGTGAACACAAGGACAAAAGCACCAGCCTGAAGATGACGAGTGGGATCTCATCGAAACGTCACCAGAAATCTCTGAAACGTACATGGGAAGAAACCCAAATATGCCAAGGCCTTCATACACACACACACACACACACACACACGCACACATACACACACAGCAAAAAAAATTCTAATGTGTTACTATGCAAAAATGGGTGTTAGTTTGTTTTACTTACACACACACACACACGCACACACACACACATATATATGGAAGTGTATACACATACACACACATACATACACATATCTCACGTTTCCCTGAAAATAAGACCCTGCCTTATATTTTTTTGAAGCCTGAAATAAGCATTTGGCCTTATTACCATGCACTAAAAAGCCCGATTGGGCTTATTATCAGGTGATGTCTTGTATGTATGTATGTATGTATGTATGTATGTATGTATGTATGTATGTATGCATGTGTATATATATGTGTGTATGTGTATGTATATATGTAAAATATGTGTATGTATGTATGTATATATGAAGGTCTTGGCATATTCGGGTTTCTTCCCATGTAGGATTCAGATATTTCTGGCAACGTTTCGACGAGGTCCCAGTCGTCATCTTCAGGCTGATGATTTACCCTAGAACAAGGACAGAAGCACCAGCCTGAAGATGACGACTGGGACCTCGTCAAAACGTCGCCAGAAATATCTGAATCCTACAAGGGAAGAAACCCGAATATGCCAAGACCTTCATATCTGTACCCGTGAAAATCTACGAAAACAAATATATATGTATGTTTGTTTGTTTGTTTGTGTGTGTGTGTGTGTGTGTGTGTGTTTTCGTAGATTTAATGGGTATAGGTGTGTAGGTCTTGGGGTATTTGGGTCTTTCTTTACACAGGAAAAGACCCAAATATACTAACACACACACACACACACACACACGTATATATGTATATGTATGTATGTATATATGTATTTGTTTTCGGTTCTTGATTGTCAAAGCCATGTAAACTATTGTTTTGTTTTCTGTCACATATAAGCTGGGGATTTGGCCCACATGTTGTTTCTCTAAATATATAATACAAAAGAAAAATATTTTTAAATAACTCACTTGAGCTAATTTATGTATCTAGGACATAGTCTTGGAGTAAAAGATCCCTGGGATTCAGCCATTAATTTATGTGGTATTAGAATAGTGTGAAGAAATTGTCTATGTATCCAGCAGGAGTACAAAGGAAATGCTTTTCAGACAAGTGCAAGGAAAGACAGTTTTTGTGTGTGTGTGCCATAGAATCATTTAAAAGAAAATTGGTAAGAACCTTTATAATGGAAAAATGTGACTCAAAAGTGCTGCTGGAGCTGTGTATCTGCGTATAAACATCATAGCCCTATGTTCCTAAGCACAGACCTCATTTAGACTTTATCTGTACTTATTTTTCTTGTAGAAACATAGTCCCATGAGAAAGAACTACCGTGGAATCTTTTTCTCATAGTAACACGTTCATACAGTTGATGGAGAAACCAGAACTGCATAGTCTTCTTCAGAACCAGTTTGGCTTAGAAACCAGAAGTTGGTGAGTTCTAGTCCCGCCTTTGCAATGAGAACCAGCTGAATGAATTTGGGTGAGTCTCTCTCTCTCTCTGTCAGACCAACTCCCCTCACAGGTTGTTGTGAGGAAAACAGGAGAAGGAAGATGTGTTGGATGGGTTCTTGAGTTATTCGTCAGAAATAATAAAGTTGGGATATAAACGACAGAACAAAATAGAATCTGGTGCCATTAAAATGGGTTAAACTACTGGCCCAAACATTCCCGGTTAATGTGGCACATGGACATTTTCAGAATGCTGACAGATAAAAAATGGATTTCCTTACCTTAGCAAGGGTTTGGATAAAAAAAAGTTTTTCACAGTTTCTGAGATTAACTTAGAAAAGATCTATCTCTAGAAAAATAAATCCAGGGGGGGGGGGGGAAAGAACACTTGAAGAAGAGCAGCAATGGGGCAAGACGTGAGAATATTGCATCTTCCATGGGCCCCTGATGTTGCACAGCAGGTTGCTAGCCAGGAAATTTGGGAAGCAGGCAAAATGGAGGGAAGGCATAAGTCTTCCTATGTGTTTGCCAGGAAAGTGAAAAGAAGGGGATTAGAGGTTTGATTAGTCAGGCTGGCCAAAGGCTTTTTGGAGCTAGCAAGGAATGTTGGGAAGAAGTCCAGTAACTCGGATCCTTTGGAAGTTTGCTTTTCATTTGAGATGGCAGGACATTCTTCTGATTGCATAATTGGGTGTGATCAGTCACAAAATACCCATATATCTGAAGCCGGCTACCTCTGTCTAATATTTTATTTTCTAATAGAGGGTTTGAGAGAAATTTATGCTTGGAATTGGTGCTTTGCTCCCAAGCTGCTGCTGCTGCTGCTGCTTCTTCTTCTTCTTCTTCTTCTTCTTCTTCTTCTTCTTCTTCTTCTTCTTCTTCTTCTTCTTCTTCTTCTTCTTCTTCTTCTCCTTCTCCTCCTCCTCCTCCTCTTCCTTCTTCCCCTTCTCTTATATAGAATTAAAAAATGAATTTGAATTTGACAAAAAGCAGGGAGCTTTGTAGGCTACAAGGAACATGTTGGCAGACTCACCATTTCCTGGGAACAATATTAGGGACCAATGTTTCTAAAGTAATTGAAAGCTGTAAAACAAGTTTGCAGTTGATTGTTATACCAACATTTTCTTCTCCTTGCAAGGCAGTGCTCCTGTTAAACTGAAGCCAGAATGCTTGCTGACTGTCATATTTCCGCAGTCCAGAAAAGATGTCTGAAAGGTCTGATGGTCTATGCTGAGGGAACGGGGGGACTTTCCAAAGAGTTATTTGGAGCCAGTGCAATCCACAGAGAATTGGTGTGCTGTGGGTGTACCTAGGTGCATCCACAACAGCTCGCGTGGCTGCATTCTGGACCAGCTGCAGTCTCCCAATGCTCTTCAGGGGTAGCCCCATGTAGAGCGTATTGCAATAATCCAACTGTGAGGTGATAAGGGCATGAGTGATTGTGAGAAGAGCCTCCTGATCCAGGTATGGTCACAATTGGTGTACTAGGTGAACCTGTGCAAAGCTATAGCAGTCAGATGTTGATCTAATCCTAGCTGTGAGTCTAGGAGGACACCCAAATTGCGAACCTGTTCTGATGGGGTAATTCCCCCCTCAAACCAAAGCTGGACAGTTAATGTAATCTATTTGGGGTATACCAGGTGACTCGATAGAATGTGTGTGTGTGTGTACGTATAAATACATGTATATTTATCCATGTATAATATCCATATATCTATATCCCTATTTAAGACTCTGTGTGTGGTCCATGCTTGGGGAATGTTCTCTCTCTTTTTAATCAAATCAACATTTATTCAAAAAAGCTGTTGCAGAACGAGAAACCTGGCAAAAGAAATGCCTAATTTGAATCCTTGTCTTATATGGTAGTTTCTTAATTTATTACACTTATAAATGTATCTTCCCAGAAGCTCTTTAAATATGATCTCATACTTAATGCAAAAAAGATATAATAAAAAGGGCCTTAACAATAACAAAGAATAATGGGGAAGATCTTCCTCTAGCAACTTGAACAGAAAAGTTGTAGCTGCTCTCTGGAAGGCAATAAGAACGAAGGCCCTGCTTGCCTCAGAAATAGGAATTCTTTTGGCACTGGCTAACTGATTGCATCAGTGGAATCCCGCCCGGCTGCCCTGTTTAGGTTGACTCGCTCCCTCCTTAACCGGGGGATGGGGTTGACGGACTCTTGCAGGGCAGAGCACTTTAATAAATAAGCACTTTAATAAATTTTAGTGCTTATTAAAATTGCTCAGATCTGGACAGATCTTGACTCCAACTGGAACGCAGTGTCGGCTGACAATGAGTCACATGAGGTGACAGTGGCTCATCTTAGTCCTGTTGTGTGGGAGGAGTTTGACCTAGTGACACCTGATGAAGTTGACAAGGCCATGGGAGCTGTGAGTTCTGCTACCTGTTTATTGGACCCGTGCCCCTTCTGGCTGGTTTTGGCCAGCAGGGAGGTGACATGTGGTTCTGTCCAGGTGATTGTCAATGCTTCTCTGAAGGAGGGGTCTTTCCACTCTCTGCAAGGAGACAATTGTGCACCCCTTCTTCAAGAAGCCTTCCCTGGACCCAGCTGTTTTAAACAACTATCATCCTGTCTCCAACCTTCCCTTCATAGGGAAGGTTGTTGAGAAGGTGGTGTTGCTCCAGTTCAAACGGTCCTTGGATGAAGCTGATTATTTGGGCCCTCAGCAGTCTGGTTTCAAGCCCAGCTACAGCACTGAAACTGCTTTGGTCATGCTGATGGATGATCTCTGGCGTGCCCAGGATAGGGGTTTGTCTTCTATCCTGCTGCTTCTTGACCTCTCAGCCAGTAAAGGGCAGCCATTCATGGCCCTACTGGAATGCTCTGTTGGGGTTGGATGCACACCATTTTGCCAATTTTTGATATTTCCTTGTGCATGCGCGGAAGCAAGGAAATATCAAGCAACTGAACAGTGGTGCCTCCCCTAGCTCCGGCTGTGCAGCTGTGCTCTCCTGCACCACAGCAAGCATCTCTCACCATGGCGATGGGATGACTCACTCGGCCATCCTATCACCGCGGTGTGAGATGCCTGTTGCAGTGCGGGACAGCACAGCTGCGCAGCAGAGCTTGGGCCAGCTGCTACTGTTGCTTTGCTTGGCATTTCGCTGCTTCCATGGCAGAAGCAAGAAAATGCCAAGCGAAGCTCCAGCAGCAGTGGCAGCCGGCCTGAGCGCCGGCCGGGCAGCTGTACTGTCCCGCGCTGCAGCAGGCACCTCACATCATGGCAATAGGATGTCCGAGTGAGTCATCCCATCCCACAGAGCCCGGACCCTAAGTGCTCCAGCCATGGTCCATGGCACCCATGGCAGCTGCCCTTCTCCGGACCTTGTCCCCACTTTCCCATGGCCCTCCTGCTTCCTGTGCCTGGCTAAGGGTGGGGCCAGCAGTGCCCCACAGTCTCCTCCCTGGCCTCCTGTGGCTTTTTGGCAGATGAGCAGGCCTGACGGGTGGATGGGGCTGGGTGGCGGGCAGTGGCAGAGTGCCAGCCAACATGAGAAGTTTCACATGCAGTGCCTAGCCTAGGCCTTACACGCCTTAGTAAATAATTTGACATTGTTGTGGGAATTAGTTGTTTAGCAGAGTAATGGCATTCAGGGAAAAACTGTCCTTGTGTCTAGTTGTTCTAGGGCATTATTTTGAGGGTAGAAATTGAAACAATTTATGTCCAAGATATGACTTAAGCACAGCAAAAATAATACAGAACAATGGCATCCCAGAAGTTTAAAAACAATGATGATGCCATTTCATCTGAATAATGTCATCTCTCTGCATTGAGGAAAGACTATCAGAGGAGACAACAACCATACCTCTTGAAGCAAGATATTCTTGCAAGATATAGCATGATCACTGTTGGACTTACTAGCTCCCAAAGTATTCCGTCTTAGCTGTTTCAAAGGCTCTGGTGCCATATCATGACAGATGTCGTTTTAACAAACAACTGCAAAAATTTGTATTTCTTTTCCCCAGTGGAGGAACATAGCTTAGAGGCTCCAAACACTGAGAAATAATATAATCAATCTATGGTTGATCTCAAAAGTTAGGCATCTGCTCTACAAATGATGATAACTAAACACTTGACATGATAAAGCCTATTTCCTGGACAGCAGTGGAACTCAAACATATGGTTTTAATAAGCTAGAAAGTGATCAAGATTGCCTCATTTTTTTTTGCCTTGACTTCCTCCTTTCAGGAAGTAATTCCATGAACATTTTTTTTTTAAATAAAAAGTAATGGAGAAGAAAGAATAAACATAATGGCAAGAATCTGACTGTGAAGTAGGAAAATTGGGTTTCGTCTTGCAGAGCTCATATTTCCAACATCTTGTATAATGTAATCTAAAGTACATGTCACAATGTTAAAATACATTTTAAGAATGAATAGGTTAGACAGGAAATAGTTCAATTGCCTGAGACAAGGAAAGTTGAGAATCAGCATTTTTGCAGGCTGCCATGAAGATCAAATAACTATTCATAACCCATTAAACATTAAACATTAGTCTGTGGTAAATCATAACTGTTCCACTCGCTCCACTTCCTTGAGAGCAACAACCATGGAAGCAACTGAAGACAAATAATTTAGAACATGGAAAAAGCAAATCGGAAGGGCTGAATTTCAGATCTTTAGTTTTCAGTCCTCTACTTCCTATCAAAATTTCAATCCTATCCATATTTCGGCATGAGCTACTACCAGTGGCTACCAACATTTTTCTTACCACACTATGGGCATAGTTTATGCAAGACACCCTGCATTTTCTTTCAACATCTTTCAGTGCAAATTGGGTACTCTGGGGTGGAACTCCATTTTTGCTACTCCACTGTGTTGTGTTCCCCCCCCCCCCCCCGTCCAGGCAGTAGCTACATATTATAGTAGATAATCACAACATGTATTAGATCTAGGCTGCAAAAATATTGGCAAACCCCAGATGGTGAATATCCCTAATATTCTTTCCTCTTCCTATTCTCCCAACAACAATAGCCCAGAGAGATGTGTTAGATTGAGAATGTCTGGCATAAATTCACTCTTCTGGTTTTCATGTCTAAGACAGGACTAGAACTCACAGTCTTCTGTTTTCTAGACAGGCACCTTAACCATCACACCAAATTGGCTTTTGATGCATTGCAGCCCAATAGCTAACTAGCCATATTACATAATTTTAACTAACATAGATTATTTTATTCAATTGTTTGTTAATGGTAATATAGTTAATAAAATGATCTATTCCACAATATTTCTGAATGTCCATAAATTTTTTTATTTGCCTCGTATTAAAAAAAAATACAAGGCAAATAAAAGGCTGGATAAGGGACTGGACCTAAGACTACTTCAGCAAAGTAAATTTGAAGCTTTAGAGTAACTGAATAAATTCTACCAGGCCAGAAGTCTATGTTACACTTTCAGAACATGTTGAAAAAAACATTTTGGTTAGCACTGGTAGTTGCTGAAAATGTGTAAAATGCCATAAATGAAAAATTTCAGCTGTTTCAAAATTAAAGGATAAAGTTTAACTGCTAACAAGAGCTTACAAAACATTTGTCAGACCAATCCTAGAATACAGCTCACCTGTAGGGAAACCACATTGCAGCTCTGACATCAACACAATTGAGAGAGTCCAGAAATATTTCACAAGAAGAGTCCTTCACTCCTCTTCTCACAACAAAATACCTTACTCTGCCAGACTTCAAATTCTTGGTTTAGACAACTTACAACTCCGTCGTCTCCGTTCCTATTTAATTATAGTTCATAAAATCATATACCAAAATGTCCTACCTGTTACCGACTACTTCACCTTCAACCGCAACAACATACGAGCACGAAATCAATTTAAACTAAATGTCAACCGCTCCAAACTTGACTGCTAAAAATACCACTTCAGCAACAGAGCAATCAACGCCTGGAATGCACTACCTAATTCTGTGGTTTCTACTCCTAATCCCAAAACCTTTAGCCTTAGACTATCTACAATTGACCTCTCGCCCTTTCTAAGAGGTCTGTAAGCGGTGTGCATAAGCGCACCACTGTGCCTACCGTCCCTGTCCTATTGTCTTCTTTTGTTACTTTTTATCATTACTTATCTATTGTTTTATTTGTACAAACTACCACTCTATAATTGTTTGACAAAATAAATAAATAAATAAATAAATAAAGTTATTTATTTTGAAAATTGGGTGCTATTCTTCTATGTTTCTGGTGGAATCTTGCTTTACTTGTTCCAGACTTAATCTCTTACTCTATGCCTTAAACATAGTTCTCTAAATGGCTCACAGGGAATAGATTTTTAGAATAGATTCTAAAAAGCTAACAAAACTGAACACGAGAAAGAAAAAACAGAAATCAACAGGTCAAAAGGTCATATCATTCAGATGAGATTTTATCCCATGGTTATCATGACATTTGATTTTGCAAAAAGAGGACCTTCTGGTGCAAAACAAATATTAACTATGGTAAAGCACAGCTTCTGATACTATAGAATTTCATCACTTTAAAGGTTTTGATTCAAAATTACACCAGTAGCCATAAAAACAGATGAGAATCATACTTGGACGATCAGTCCAGTCTCTTGTCCAGTGCATGCTGGAATCATTGATCTCAGCCTGTATTTTATGATTTGTGATTATTGTATTTTATGATTATTATCATGATTTATCACTTTGCTAGTAGGTACACTGATAGCTTATGCACCTGAGACAAATTCCTTGTGTGTCTAATCACAGTTGGCCAAGAATTCTGTTGTGTTCCCTTCCGTTCCTTCCCTTGCCTTCCCTTCCATTCCATTCCATTGAGAAGACCTGTACCATGCAGAAAAACACACAAAGAGGAATGGATATTGACAGAAATAAAAGCTTATGAAATAAGCTGATGATACAGCATCACAATGTATATCTTCCTCTTATAGTTCAAACTTTACATTTTTGTTTTCTCCTGAGAGTCTGTTTTGACCTAGAGCTGGGGTAGGCAAAGTTGGCACTTCTATGACATGTGAACTTCAACTCCCAGAATTCCTGAGCCAACCATGGTAGCTCTGGGAGTTGAAGTCCACATGTCATAGAAGTGCCAACTTTGCCTACCCTTGACCTAGAGAAATGGTTGATTCATATTGTATGCATATTATTTTATTGCAACTGACCATCTTCTTCTTATCTAGCCTTCACAATTTATTTTATTTATTTATTTTGTTAAACATGTACAAGATAATAGGTATAGTACAAACATAAATATGAACATAATAAATGGGTACAAAAAAATTGAGACAGTAGGCAAACTGGTGTGCTTATTCATTCCCTTTACAGACATCTTAGGAATGGGGTGAGTTCAACAATAGACAGTCTAAGGCAGTGATGGCCAACCTATGGCATGGGTGCCACAGGTGGCACGCAGAGCCATGTCTGCTGGCACATGACCTATTGCCCTAGCTCACCTCCAACCTTCATGTGTGTGCCGGCCAGCTGATTTTTGGCTTGCACAGAGGCTCTGGGAGGGCATTTTTGGCTTCCAGAGAGTCTCGAGGGGACTGGGGAGGTTATTTTTACCTTCATCTGGCTCCAGGGAAGCCTTTGGAGCCTGGGGAGGGTGAAACACGAGCCCAATGGACCTACCAGAAGTTGGGAAACAGGCCATTTTCAGTCTCCAGAGGGCCTCCAGGGGTGGGGGAAGCTGTTTTTGCCCTCCTCAGGCATTGGGAGTGAGCACTCACGAATATGCAATAGTGCATGCACAGGCTCTTTCGGCACCCGAGGAAAAAAAGGTTTGCCATCACTGGTTTAAGGTTAAAGTTATGGGGGTTTGGGGATGTAACAGCAAAGTCAGGAAATGCATTCCAAACAGGGGTGAAATTCAAAAGTTTTCCATACTGGTTCTGTGGGCATGGCTTGATGGGAATGGCATGGGAAGAATACTGCAAAATCTCCATTCCCACCCCACTCTGGGGCCAGTCAGAAGTGGTATTTGTCAGTTCTTTGAACTACTCAAAATTTCTGCTAAGATGGCAGCATTCATGGACTGGCACTGGTGACGATAGAACCTCACTAGCGGCTTGTTACTGATTCGTGTAAACCGATCTGAACTGGGAGGTACCCACCTCTGGTCTGAAGTGGTATAATCAGTGATGGGCTCCTACGGGTACAGTCAGGTATGCAGAACCGGTAGAAATTTTTTAGATTTTTTTTCTTTTTTTCCTTTCTGGGCTCTGGGTATGTTTTTCCCTATCACAGTAAATTAGGTTGAACATGTATAATTTTAGAAGAGCTGTGCGTGCATACACATACAGTTTATATAGTAGATAATGTATATTTTTGGGTGCCTGTGTGTAATATGAATGTACACATATGGCATATATACATAGAATTAAATAGTATATTTTGGATGTTCAATAATAGTAAATAGATTGGGAAATTGTATCTCTTTGAAGTGAGGAGAGGCCAGGCACCCTAACCCAAACCCTTGACATGAGTGGTGTGAAGTTAAGCCAGTCACATGACGTTTAAGCCTCCTCCGCTCACAAGATTGTCAAGCCACTCCCTCCTGGTCACATGGACGGCAAACTACACCCACAAAATAAGCTAGGCCCACAGCGTGCTAGTAACATTCTTTGCAGCGCTTCACTGGGTATAAGGTTTCCTATCGGAGCAAGGTGTTGGACTAGAAGACCTCCACTCTGTTACTCTGTTCTGTAATTGTATTATTCCTGCATTCTCTACAGAGGAGGCAGAACAAAAGAATGGTAAGTGGCCAATGGAAGGGAATTCCATTGCAGTACATCATTCAGAAGTTTCCATCCAAATAGCCTCCACAATAATAGCAAAAATAATAAAATAGTTAAGGGTTTTTGTAGGATTTCAGAGAAAGCCTAAAAGGTCAAACAATAATTATGTAGGAGCATAATGACATTATATGAGGGAAGTGGGGTGGAGAGTTGCATTTTTTCTTCTTCTGAGAAAAAGACAAAGCAGTTACTTCATACCATGAGGTAATCAGAGGCAGAAAGGCAGTAGAAGCATCACAGCAAAAACAACCCTTATGCACAAACTATAAACTATTTGCTAATCAGACAAGAATTTTTTTTATTTGTGGGGAGGGCCATGTACTATCTTTTCCTAGCTGCGTCCGTGTTTTCCAGTGAGTTGCATCTATCTGGAAAGGGACTAGAGAATAAATTATAGAGTGATATTTAATCATGTTTAGAAACTGAGAAGGGCCATAAATGACTCTATTTGAAATATTTGAAGATTCATACGGCACCCTTGTGAGAAAAATGTATACAAATGTGAAATCTGTCTGGAAGCCAAAATGTCCTTGACCTTAGCAGAGATGTGGCCAATAAAATCCCTTGGCTCCAGACATTTCCTTCGCGTGAGTTCACCTTTGCTCAGAAGCACATCCAACTGATATCTCATAGCTGCTTTCATGGTGGGCTCTTATCTTTTTGCCAGTGGGACTGAATAAATACATTGCGTGGAATACATACATACTGTACAGAGAGAAAGAGAGAGTTTTCATCTCATTACATGACCCTTTATACTCCACTCTAAATAAAGAGTGATTCTGAAACCTTTGAGGAATGATTTGGGTTATAATCACCCCGCTATGTATTTGGGCTGACCTATAAGAGGTAAAACAACAATTCTCGAGTACCACAAAGATGTTGCATGAAATTTAGTATTGACCTAATTATCTCAGATGCCTAACCTGGACACCCACCTGTGATATAATTGACAAATAAATCTGATATTTTTTAAATCTTCTTTTTCTTTAAAATATATTGCTTTTATGAACAGCAAACAAAAGCTAAAACTGAGGCTGAATTTACAGGTGAGCATATTGTAATAACACATGTTGTCATTGTTACTTTTAGAATCATCTTTTCAGAAACAAATATTCTCTTTTGATAACTTCCGATCTGTAAGCAGGGGAAGTGGAAAATGACAATATTTATATACTTTTTTTTTTTTAGTATAGTCAGTTTAAGCATACCTGACTAGCCTGAAGAGAAATCTGCCACCTTACCCTTTATTTATTTATTTAGGTCTTTTTAAAATTCCACCTTTATTATTTTTAAAAAATGATTCAAGATGGCAAAGATACCTAATACTACTTCCTCCTATTACCCCCCCCTCCAAAAAAAATCCTGTGAGGTAGCTTGGGCTAAGACTCAATGATTAATTCAAGGTCACCCACCGTGTTGTGTATCTATACCAGAGGTGGGTTCCTCCCATTTTGGGTTGGTTTGCCCAAACTGGTAGCGACCTGCTGGAGACATCACAATGATTTCACTAAACCAAATGAGTTTTGACAGTCTGTGGGCGCCACCACCTTCTTTAAAAAATTTGGGGTTATTTTTGCTTTTTTTTTCACTTCAAAAAAACCCTCTTCTGCACATGCGCAGAAGCTAAGTTTCTGCAATTACGCATGTGTCATCATTTTGTTTTTGGCTTTCAAAAAAAATTGGGATTTTTTTTTTTGCACTGCGCATGCAGCCACAGAGCACAAGCAAACCGGCAGCAAGGTAAGTTGGAACCCACCTCTGATCTATACATACATACAGCAAATATATATATACGAAAACATATATTTATATATATATGTCACATTATTTTTTGCTGAATTTGAAAATTAAGGGAGACTAGGATAGATCTATTTCAGCCTTATTTTGGCCTCATCAGCTAGCCATACCCACTGGCACTTGAACCTGCAACCTTTGCCTTGTAAGGCAGAGAATTATCCTCTAGGCTACAGTATCCAATCCCTTCAGCTCTGCACCAGGGAAGGGTTACATATTTTTGTGTTGAATCACCCTGGTGTATTGAAGGAACATCACAGCTCCTTATTTTGCCTCTCGGCCCAACCCAGGGCCATTTCCAAGGCAGTTAATTTTATTGATAACCGACAATTCTATCTATATGTCTCACATGTTTTTTTTGCTGCATTTGAAAATTAAGGGAGACTACCATAGATCTATTTCGGCCTTATTTTGGCCTCATCAGCTAGCCTTACCCACTGGGACTTGAACCTGCAACCTTTGCCTTGTAAGGCAAAGAATTATCCTCTAGGCTACAGTATCCAATCCCTTCAGCTCTGCACCAGGGAAGGGTTACATATTTTTGTGTCGAATATATCTTGTTTGAATGAATTGGAACATTAATAACTATTTAAGATCTTGTCCTAAATTCTTTAAATGAATGAATTCTTTTCTTACGTTGCTTGACTTGTTGCAGAGAAAGACAGTGTAAATCCAAGAGCTTTGCCTAACACACCAACATAATGGTAGAATCTGAAGAAGGAGCCCATGTACAAAAGATAGCTAAGATGTTGCTAAGTTACTCTCCTGAAAGAGGATTTGTTAATAGAGCCAAATCTGCGTGGGTACTCCACAGCATTGCACAGATATTTTGAGGGATGGAAAACATCTAGAAATTGCTGGAATTGCAAATTCCTAAATAATTTTACATGTTATAAAACATTGTTTTCTTTGCAAAGTACACTATTCAAGGAATGCTGCAACATGTACATACAAAAACATACTGAATATTGCATCCCAATGATTGCAAATTTTGATTAAGATATATTGGAGTTCACTTGAGAAGGCAATGAAAACAGAATATTGGTGAAATTATAACTTCTGTGCAAATATTGCATTTTCATCACATCCAGATAAATAGATAACAAATAGCAAATAAATAACAAAACAAAACAAAAAACCAGGTAGTAGAATGAATGATATATATACTATATATTTTGTGATGGTCACTGTTCTAGTGACCATCACAAAATGCAAATAACTCTGTTTTCAGAGATAATATTCTATTTTTTTAAATCCAATCCTTTTCTCTTTGCATTTGAAGAGTGATAAACATAAAATGATACCTACAAAGATTATCACAATATACTTGCAATAGCATTTAGATTGTATAGCTGCTTCGAGTCTTTGGAGAGGGGCGGCATACAAATCTAATAAATTATTATTAATTTTTATATCACTTCACAGTTGTTTGTTTGTTTGTTTGTTTGTTTGTTTGTTCGTTCGTTCGTTCGTTCGTTCGTTCGTTCGTTCGTTCGTTCATTTATTTATTTATTTATTTATTTATTTATTTATTTATTTATTTATTTAAATAGATTTTGTCCATTCTTGGTCCTCATTTTATCCACCTGAGAAAGATGGAAGGCTGAGTTAACCTTGAGCTTAGTGAGATTCGAATTCTCAAATTGCAGACAGCTGGTAGTCCGCAGAAGTAGCCTGCAGTACTGCGTTTTAACCACTGCACCACTACGCCATTATCTAGTTCTTACTAGATAATAATAGACCTCACCTCCCTCCACATTGCCCGCACCCTTCCCATGTGTCCTTACATTTTAATGTCTGGTTTTAATTTATTTATGTTTTAATGTATATGTTTAGAAACATTTTTACAACTGTAAGCTGTTCAGTTACCCTATAGTAAGATGGGTGGTCAACAAACAAACAAACAAACAAACAAACAAACAAACAAACAAATACTTTATCTGAGATGTTTGAGAGCTGGAGTTAAAAGCCACCTACCTCAGAGAATTGGAAAATGATAAAATGGTTCATTCCTAGGCTTATTTTAATAAAATCAAAATATTTTAAAAGATACACTTTCTAGTGACTCGGGGAAAAAAATGATTAAAATATCAGTTTTTGCTGGATTCAAACCAGCAATTTACTCAGGGCTAAACAAAGCGAATAGTTACCATGCTGTTTAAGCAGAACTGATAAAGTACAGTAGGAGAGTGAGGGAGAACCTTTTTTTGCTCTGGTGCCAAAAGGTTGCACGTGTGCAAGATAGCATGTGCACATGTGCTCACACCCTCCCCCCTGTGCATGTGTGCTCCCCCCACATGCACACAATTCTCCTGCATTCCCCCCTGGGAATGCGCACAGGCCTCACCGAGGCCTCTGGGCTTCTGGTAGGCCTCATGGTTCAGGAAAGCCTCCTGAAGTCTGGGGAGAGTGAAAAATGGCCAAACAGAAGTTTGGAAATGAACTTCCGGTTGGACCATTGGGCCATTTTTCACCATCCCCAGGCGAAAATCAGCTAGTCAGCACACACATGTATCCTGGAGCTAACATAAGGCAATGCCTCATGTGCCCTCAGATATTTTTCACTGTCCCCAGGCTTCAGGAAGCTTTCCTAAATCCTGGGGATAGCAAAATATGGCCAAAAAGAAGGCCAAAAATTAGCTGGTCCGCATGCACATGTATCCTGGAGCTGACATAAGGCAATGCCTCACGTGCCCTCAGATATAGCTCCACCTGCCACCTGTGGCACATGTGCCATAGGTTCGCCATCACTGCAGTGGGATCTATTAAAACGGAAAGGGGGTGGGTGTGCAGGGTAGCCTGCCATTCAGAATGAATTAACTTGCAGGTTATTGCCAAAAGAACAATAACTCTAGACAAGATTTTTTTTAAAAAAAATATTACAATCAAGTCAATATGAACCCAGGGCAGGAACAACTTAAATTATAAGTGAATAGCTTGAAAGACCCATTAATTATTGATAAGATGGGAAGACTCCATTCATATGTCTCTCATATTTCTTCATCCTCCCCGGCCTTCTTTCGCCTTGCCCATCTTCAACTTGGACTGTGAGATTTTTCTGGATTATTTCATTTGGAATGCATGTGAATTCTTGCTGCTGTGTGTATAGAAAGACGTAGGAAAAATTACTCAGCTATCTCTTCTGACACGGATTAACCCACTATGTCTGCTGCTTCACAGCTGGACTAAAGTAGAAAAAAGGATGACATTACAATGATAATGTAAACGACAAAGTTTACATTACATAGCTGTGCAGCATTTTAGTTTATAATGGAAATGGAACTGCACAAGTTTCTATCTGTTTATTTTTGAATTTCACTTTTGCGTTTGATAGGAAGGGCATTTTTGAGATATCATAAATATGGAGAATAAATATTAGGAGTAGGAGCAAGTCTCAGAGAATTAAAAATGTAGTCTAATGCAGTCAACCCCATAAACGATGGAGGGTTTTTAAAGGTATGTCTTCTGTGGAAGCTAAGAATCTCTTGGGGGGGGGGAATTCTTGATTTTAACATTGATTTTCTCCACTTCTACACTCAAGACTTTGTACTAAACACCCCACCCCCCAATCATTTCAGGTTATACTCTTCCATCAACTTTGCAGAGAAGTTCAGTAAAGACCAATGTGTATGTCTCTGTGTGTTTTTTTTCTCCCCATTTTCCAGTGGAGTTAAGTGAACAATCCACCTCTGGATTTTACATTAGACTTGATGCTGTAAGGCAAAGAGAAGAGCTTCTAATGATAATAGCCCACTGCCTTTTCATGCATCCTTAGCACATGTGTAAAACAGCTTATTATATCCATATGGGCAACAGCATCTTGTTCTTCTGCTTAATTCCAATTTTTAAAGTCTTTGTGAATAAATCATGTTTGGCTTAGACAAATGGGTGATTTGTAATTTGGGAATTTTAATTGGTCATCCCACATTCATGTTTCATTCACTCAGACAAAAGGTCATACTCACTTGCTTCCAGGCTAACGGTCATGCTTCCAGACTGAATCTGTGCATAGACTATATGTACGTTCAGCTCATGTTGGCTTCAAAAAGCAGGCTCCCCAACTGTGCATGAGTAGCCATTACATCCTCTCGTCTTGTTCAGCATAAAGTGTGAAGGCTGGGCATAGAAACAATCACAGAATTGCTGTTCAGTCTTCCATGAATCCAGCTGGCCTACATTCATTGTTCAAAGCTTATGATCCTAAATCAACCAAAGCAAACCATTTACAAGAAACAATTTATTCACCAGATACATTTTTTAAATGAAAGAGATTGTTTCAATAGCTTGTATTGGAACGTATGGTTGAATGTGACTTCAAGGACTATTTGCATCATATTCTTATGAGAACTTCAAAGCACTTTATGTTCAAATCTTTTTAAACAAAGAATATTGAAGAGGACTGACTCTATTATTTAGAAACTTCCCACATCATCTTTATTTGGCTTTCTAGCTGAAAAGATTGAATACTTTCTGTTGTGTCCAAAGGACAGTTAGGCCTTGTACCCGCCCCATATTCTTTGGGCAGGAAAATACTATAATGTGATTGGTTGGCAGCCCAGCATATATATAGCTGCCAGGCACGGCCATGTTGTCTTTTGTTTTAGTTCTGTAACCGTTACTCCTCGTTAATAAAGAATAGTTATTTACCATAAGACTGCAGTCCTTCATTCAAGCAAAGATCTAACATCTGGCGACGAGGAAACAAAAGGTAACCCAAGGAAAACCCCACTGAGTTTTCCCTGCTGCTCGGGCCACCGGAATCCCCTCCACCGCCCACGCTGCCACCGCGAGCTCTTCAACGGCTCCGCAGCCGAGGAAATTCCCCTTGGGTCTTCCCCGCCGCCCACGCACTGCCGAGCCAGGGGAAGCCCTTGTGCATTCACCGCCGAGCTCTCCCAGCAGCTCGGCGGCCTCCAGACTATCGCTGCCACGCTGCCGCCGAGGGAACCACAAAGATCTAACACTTTCCTCCAAGTCTTTGTTGAACTTAAGTCCAGCCATTTCCCACTTGCTACAAATCAATGGACTTTGAATACTGTCCTTTCCCGCATACAATATTCTCCTTCTGTGGCCTAAAGTGCTCTTCCTTACTAAACCAACGAGCAGTTGGGATCTGAGATTCTTCAGATAAAGAAGAGCATCATGAAGTTTGTACTGAGTTCATTGTAGTCCTTAGCTGGACCCAGGCCTTGATATCAGGATTTTTTAAAAAAGCAAGGAGGTGTTCTGCCCACTTAATTCTGCACTGAGATATAAATCTCTTTCCTCTCAGAATAAAAGGAAAGAAAAAAAAGAACAAAGTAAAAGAAACTAAATTGGTTTTTTAATCTTCCACCACAGTGATTTTTATTTTTATAGTTCTGCTTTTTTTGCCTTGATCCTTAGTCTGGCTCCTAGCAGAAAGCTCGGTGGAGCAAAATTCAGCTGCTTGCAAAGAAAAACCCCATAAAATGTTCCAGTCTTCCCAGATTGCAGTAACAGGACACTAAAATCTTATTTACTTACTCCCTATATCATCACATATAGAAGGTACAACTAGTTCATGGTATTTAGAGAGAGCGGGGGTGGAAAAATCTCACTTCCCAATCTAGTTTGAAGTCCTCTACTTTGATTCCCCACCCCTCACCTCATAGGTGAAGCTTGTGATGGAATTTCAGACTGATACTTCATTTCTGGGTCATAATAATGAAACAATGGCTATCAAAATATGTGAACCAATTTCCCATCTACATTTGCATAACTGAGACGGCTGCTGGCAAATCTCCACTCTTGAAGCTTCCATCTTGTCTTTCTTTCCCCACAAATCTCTCATTTGTACAAATCTACATCCATAATGTGACCTACACATTCCTGTGAAATGCCAATTTTTTTTAAAAAATCCTTTTTTAAAATGATGTATTTTTTATTGTTTACATATAGATATATTGAATACAGTGCAACTGTCCTGGCATTCCAGTTGGCATGAAACAAAGATAAAACCAAAATAACATATATACTATTTTAAACAGGGCTAGTGCTGTACAATTATTTTTGACTATCTTATTCTAAAATGTCAACTTATCCATCAATCATTCTAATATCTAAATTCTAATACATACATAGTATCTCTTTCCATGTCTACCTAACCTAATTCTTTTACATTCCAACCATGCACAGCCTTCCCAAGTTCTGTTTTGCTGGCAGAGGCCACCATGGGCCAGTCATTCATTGTTCCCAGGGCAGCCCCATGGGCCAGATCTAAGCATCCCACGGGCTGGATCCAGGCTGTGGGCTTTGAGTCTGACACCCCTACATTAAGTGAACTATTAATGGCAGAATTAAAAATAAAAGCTCCTCAAGTTTTGCAGCAGAGGCGGAGTAACGATACGGACACAAGAGCTGGATTTAAAATGGGTCATTTTTATTAATTAAATTTGCATAATTTATTTAAATAAATTTGCATAAATTAACTATAACCATAAACAAGGACCCACAGGGTCAAACAATTTCTTCTGGGGTGGAAAATGACATCAGAAAATCTTCCGGGGCAACATATGGGCGTAGCTCCATGCTGATCCAGGTGAGGGGCCCCTCCCTCACCTGACTCACTGCCATGCACTTGCATGTGGGAGGTTCCGCTGTCTATCCCATACAAGGGGAAAGAAATGGGTGGGACCCAAAGACAGGTTCCCCCCAATTGCTCAGGTCGTTTCCACCACAAGCCTTTGGAGAGAACCTGTCAATCATCCCCAAAGATGCCCAACGGAAAATACGCAGTTGCTAAACCACCACCCAGTTTTCCGCCCCTAACCTGCCTACCCAAATGACCAAAGGTATGCCAATTAGCCTGAACAGGGGCGAAGCACCCCCTAACCGCATATCCGTCAATAGGGGAAAAAACGGTAGCAGAAAATACCACAACCGCCAAAAATTCCTATTCGGCCCCCTGGGGGCGACCCCCATTGGCACACTGGAAGATAGGGAGGGCGGGTGGGTGTTCGTTTCTTCTTCATCCAGGGCGAAAAGGAGGCCCTGGAGCCTGCCCAGCCTTTTTATAGGGCTACAGGCTCTGCCCTGGATGACATCACTGGGAAGGCCGAAGCCTTCCCAGAAGGTGGCCGAGATCTCGCGAAATCTCGCGAGATCTCAGCCGAAAACAAGATTGCGGCCGCGCCGAGGGCCGTGTCTCCCTGGCCCTGCAGCAAAACGGGCTGGGGATCAGTCACCGGCCGGGTAATCCAATGAATGACCATGGCAACAAACAATCACGAAGAACAACATCATAGCCCTGATCTAGCTTTTCACTTATCCAACAGGGACAAATGAAATGATTGCTCCATGCAAGAGCATTCTGTGTCATATTTCAAGGACAGAAATGTGGTCAACCTATTGTCTCGTGTACTTACTCATACGAAATTTTTTAATTTTAGCGAATGTGTGTTGCAGATGTTTCAAAAGAATCCTTTAGATTTGTTTCTGCAAGAGTTAGCAGTCCTGGGATTAGCAAACTCTTACTTTTTATATCTTTAAATAGTTGTTTTTATAAATTTATTGTTTTTTAAAAACACTATTGTATGTTGCCCAGAGTCTTTTCTCATGAGTTGGGTGACTGTATAAATTTGATTAATACATAAAACAAATTGTTAATAAAAATCTTTACAGATTTTGTAATAGACTAGCAAATCTAATGCAAGGGGTGGGTGGGTTTTTATGGTTCAGAGAGGAAGGAGATGATGGTTGCAGATTGGTTTACTGCCTAAGTATTAGGATTCAGGATTAAGCATTAACCATATACTTTGGTTCTTCCTGATTGTCTTTTATCTCTTTATCTGCTATATTTGAGACCCAGGGTGTTCTGTTTCCATTGGACTGATTTGTGAGCAAAGACAACCAGACACCTAATGTGAAGGTCAAGACAAGGTCCCCCTGTTTCCCATATAGGATCAAGGAAACACAACATTACTGCATTGCTAATGGGACCCCGATGAATCTGAGCACCAGCTGTTGGTGCTTATGATGGAGAACCGGAAACTAAGTAAATACTTAGTCTTGGAAAGACCCTGTTATTTCAGTTCAAATATTAGCTCAGGGCTGTCAAACTCCTGGCCTGTTGGCTGCATGAGTCACGTGCTGGCCACACTGATGCCCAATTTAGTGAAGGGGGAAAATCAGTAGCGTGTTTTAAATCCCACTGCTACCAGTTCACGTCTGTGCAAGTGCCACTTCTGTCCATGCTCCGCCCACCCCGTTGGGTGGGCAGAGCCTCCTTCCCTGCCGCTACCAGTTTGCAGAACTGGGCCGAATCAGGAGCAATCCACCGTTGGGAGAAAAATCCTGATATGTTATGTGATGCTGCCATGATGACATGAGTTTGATACCCCTGTCTTAGCCCTTATAGATGGACTTATCCTATAACAGTGATGACAAACATTTTTCCCCTCAGGTGACAAAAGAGTGTTGGCGTGTGTTATCATGCATGCATGAGTGCCCACACCCATAATTCAATTTCTGGGGAGGACAAAAAAAGATTTCCCGCCGCCCCCCCAAAGGCCCTCTGGTGGTCAGAAATGGCCTGTTTCCCAACTTCTGGTGGGCCCAGTAGGTTTATTTTTCGCTCTCCCCAGGCTCCAAAGGCTTCCCTGGAGCTGGACAAGGGTAAAAATTGTTGGATCAGAAAGATCTTACCAAGCAGAGTACTCAGTTCGCTAGAACTGAAGTAAGGCTTTCCGGAGGTAGATGGATATTAAAGCACAAGCATACATATTACAGTGATCCCTCAATTTGCGCGTTCTCGATTAGCGCGAAACGCTGCAACGCGGTTTTTAAAAAAATATTAATTAAAAAATAAGTCCGCGTTTTTTTTCCTACACCATGGTTTTTCCCGCCCGATGACGTCATACTGATTGCTGATTGGCCAAAATCTCGACCAATCGTTGCAAACGCGAAAGGGAAGGAGGGAAGGAAGGAGGGAGGGAGAGAAGGGAAGGAGGGAGGGTTGCCATTGCCATTGCCGCCAGCGCTGCCCTGTGGGTAGCGGCGAGGAGCCCGGAAAAATCACCATTGCATTGCCAGCCTCCGAACTTGCGTCGCTCCACCTTCTGCGCATGTGCGGCCATGGAACAAAGGGCGCGCATGCGCAGATGGTGTTTTTACTTCCGCATCCAGTATAACGCGGAAATCGGTTAGCGCGGGAGGTCTTGGAACGTAACCCCCGCGCTAACCGAGGGATCACTGTAAAATGAACCAAACTTTTATTATAAAAAGTAGAAAAATAAAGTTAGCCTGGAGAGGCTGAAAATACGTCTACATCTCTAAAAGACAAAGACTAGATTAATATGGCGTGAGCTTCTCTTCCTGCAAGAAGGAGGAAGTGAGCAAAGCACTGTTACATCATAGAGAGGGAGGAGCTACATTAATAAACAGAGTTAACTATCTAACTACTGGATGTTTCTTAATGTCTTTGGAGGCTGTCAATCCTCAGCGTGACACCCCTTCTTTGGCAGTCATCAGAGACATAAGGGACATCGAGACATCAAGGCATCAATTCACTTAAGGCACATTTTGTTGGAGAGGTATTCATGTTGATCAACTGGCATCGGCTTATTCAGCAAGTCAGCGATCTGCTCAGTAGTAGGCACATACTGAATTTTCACGAATCCTGCTTTCACACTCTCTCTGGTATTTCTATACCGGATGTCAATGTGCCATGAGTGAGCTCCAACACATTCAGCTTCAGCAATATATGTGACTGAAATATTATCTTCCATGATAACAATTGGTTTCTTTGGACATTCCCAAATACTATCAATGAGAGCAGAAACACAGGTTAATGCATTACAACAATCAGAAACACATGCATACTCAGCCTCAGTTGAAGAGCAAGAAATAAACTTCTGTTTCCTAACTTTCCAAAAGATAGGACAACCATTTAAGAACAGTATGTAACCAGAAGTACTTTTTCGTGTTTCTACATCACCTGCCCAGTCAGCATCTGCATAACAAATCACTTCAGGGTACTTATCATGTTTCGGCTCAAGGAACAACTTCATATCCTTAGTAAGCTTCATGTATCTCAACAGTCTCTTTATGCAAGACCAATGAAATGTAGTTGCTTTTCCAACATATCTGGACAGTAGATTCACACTCAGTGAAATGTCAGGTCTTGTCCAACTGCTGATGTACAATAGCGATCCAATCACTGACCGATACAGCGTTTGGTTGTCAAACTCAGGATGTTCTTCTCGGGTTAACCTGTAAAAACCAGTCTGCATAGGGGAACGACAAGTGTTCGCATCAGACATGTTACAATTCTGCAAAAGCTGGTCAACCTTACTTTCTTGTGAAAGAGAGAACCCCTTCTCAGTTTTTTCAAACTGAACACATAGATAATCATTAATATTCCCTAGGCTTTTTAAGGTGAAATGTTTCTCAAGACCCTTAGCAAAAGTTTCACTCATGCGTTCATTTGGACCAATGTAAACAATATCATCAACATAAACAAGAACAATTTCATAAGTCTTACCTTGCCCTTTTGTGAACACGCATTCATCTGAGACGGACTTAATAAAGCCCATTGAATTTAGCTTTTGGGTTAAGAGGCGGTACCACATAAGGGCACTCTGTTTCAGGTCGTATAAAGACTTGCTCAGAGACCAGACATCACCTTCTCGGTCCTGGAACCCGGGAGCACCCTTGACGTAGATCTCTTCATTCAGATCAGCGTTCAAATAGGCAGTCTCTACATCGAACTGAAAAACCTCTAAGTTCAAAGCGGTAGCAGTGATCAGAGCAATTTTGACACTCTCATTTCTGACTGTGGGTGAAAATGTGTCAGTGTAGTCATCTGGATAAATTTGAGAGAATCCTTGAGCTACAAGTCTAGCTTTGTACAGCTTTTCTTCATTAGGTTTTTGTTTGACTTTATACACCCAGCGTGTGCCAATGACTTTCTTGTTTTTAGGAGGCTCCACCTGTTGGAACACTTTCAGTTTCTTTAAACAGTCCAGCTCACGTTCCATAGCCTCATACCATTTTTCTTGTTCAGATTCAGGTAAAAGTTTGATCTGATGAAAATGATCAGGTGGAAGTGTAAGATTGTTACACAAGAAAGGAAAAGGAGATTGAGATACTTGCTGTGCAAATCTCTTTGGAGGAGTTCCTTTGGTGGTTCTCTTTGAATGCCTTGGAACACTGGTCCATTGTTCATCATCATCTCCGTCTTCAAGTTCATCGTCAGGGATTTCCTCTGCGACTGTCGAAGACTGTTCATCATCTGGAACATCAGGATCATCTGGAACAGCTGCCTGAGAATCAGGTTCCGCCATACCATCCTTAGGAAAATAAACTGAAGTATCATTACTATGTATACTGGACCAATTTGTGTCTTCCTCAAATTTGGCTGAATTGGAAATATATGCTCTATGGTGAGAGTCAGCAAATTTGTAGTACTTAGAGCTTTCATCAAAGCCGATGAATCTCAATCTTTCTGACACGGGACCTCCTTTTTTTCTTTGATCAAGTGGAATGTTAACAGTGGCATAACAACCAAAAATGTAGATGTTTTGAACATCAGGCTTCTTAGCATGAAGCAAGTAATAAGGAGTCTCTTGTATTGCGCTACTCCATGTTCTGTTAACAATGTAAATAGCATACCTTAATGCTTTGCCCCAGTATGAAAAGTCCAATCCTGCATCCTCAAGGAGACAACAGAACATTGTCTGCAGGACCCCGTTACGTCGTTCACAAATACCGTTATGCGAAGGCGTTGAGGGTGCTGAGGTCTGCTGACGGATTCCATTCCTGGCCATCCATCCTTGGAACTGTTGCGACATGAATTCGCCTCCATGGTCACTTTGAATTCGCTTGATCCAGACATCGTATTGGGTAAGTACCTCTGCAGCAAAGTCTTTAAAGACCTGAAACGCCTCAGATTTCTGCTTCAATAGAAAAACAAAGCCAAAACGTGAGTAACTGTCAACTACAGTTAAGAAAAACTTACGGTTACCTTTAGTAGGCCGAAATGGACCGACAACGTCGGTGTGGACCAATTCAAAAATGTGTGTAGACAATCGAAGAGCAAACTTAGGTATGGAAGCTGCCCTAGATTTTGCTGTGTTACAAACTTTACAGTCAAGATGAACTTTGCAAACCCCATAAATTTTGAAACCATCAACAAACTCAGGCATCTTTGCTAAAACGGGGTAAGAAGCATGCCCCAAGCGACGGTGCCATCTGTGAATACACCTGGAATGAAAAGATTTGTTTGTTAATACATGTTTAACATTTGTAACAGCATTAGGAACCTCGGAGATTTCATTGGCTTTAGGAGCCTCTGAACCTATGGTTGCACCAGGTTGTCTCTCTAGACCTGTGCTGTCGCCCACTGGAACTTTTATACTTACATCACCCTTGGTTGGAGGTTTAGGTTTTAAATAAAAAACACCTCTAATGGGAATGGCAGTAGCAAGAATTTTGCCATTCTTGGTAATGTAAGTCTCTGAAAGGTCATGGGTTACTACAGTCCCTAATTCTTCTCTCAGGCGATACACGCTAAGAATGTTGTTCTTGGCAGTTGGAACGTAGAAAACACTTGAGATATGGCAGTCCAGTTCTTTGACGTTGACTTTTCCTTCTCCTTCCACTTTGGAGAGGTAATCTGCAAATCCAAACACCTCTTTGACATCTGTCTGGTGTAGCTCAGTGAAGGATTCCTTCTGGTATGCGATTTGCACCGCTGCTCCGCTGTCTAGGGTCCATAATTGACGTATGTCGTAGAGTGGACTCTTGTCAGGAACAGCTTTGAGGAGGAGAGTGCTAACATAAGCATGTTTCTCACCTTTGGAGTCTTTGGGAGTTGTCTTTGCAGTCCCAGAACTCTTTCCCCTGGATCCTTTCTTCTGTGCTCCCTTTGGTTGAGTTGGATATGTGGGAGGATCAGACTCGCCAGATTGAACACTTTGCAAATCAGCAGACTTACGAGTGTCATCCTTCTTGGGTTGCTTCTGGCATGAGTATCTCGGTGTACTGGTTTTCTGTTGACCGCTCTTGGCCAAGCTAGGTTTGTACGTTCCTGACATTGGCCTAAAGTTAGTGTGCAGCAACTGTTCTTCTTCAGTTAGCATGTTACAGAGTCTCTGTGTTGTCTTTTGGGCCAATGGGTAAATATTAAACTTGTAAATGGCTTCCCTCCATTCAGGGCCAAGGGAATTTATGATAGCAGCCTTGACTTGAGTATAGTCCATGTGATATCCTCTCTCCTCCAAATCTTTATGCATTGATAGCATGTTGGATAAGTGTGGAGCAAGTTCATTCCCAGTAGGAAGTTTAATACTATGAAATTTGGATAGCAGAATGAAGTTGCCTTCTTCTGAAATTGGCCTGAACATACCATCTAGTGTCTCTAACAGCTCAGCAGAAGTAATATCAGGTGAAAACCTGGTTGATAATTGTGAGTCTACACTCATAAGAATGAGAAGTGTTGCTTTAATATCAGCTTCTCTTTCTTCTTCAGTCCAGCGCCTTACTGGAGGATTCAGAGCAATTTGATCGATCTGATGAGCCAGTAGGAGCAATCTTATCCTGTGAAGCCAAATCTTATAGTTCTGCCCGTTCACTTTCAACATGAACTCACCTTTCAGTACTGATGAGGTGATAGCTTGCCTTGCAGATGCAGCTGCCAGAGCTGCTTGCGGCTGTTGTGGTTGAGCCACAACACCCACTGGCAAAGCTGAAGGTTGATGAAGCTGGGGAAGCTGTGTTGGCATCTGTGGAGTTAGGACTGGAGGTCTCTGTTGTAAAGCAGAGGTTCCTGGAATTTGAGCAGGTAGGTCCCTTTGCATTTGTGCAGCCTGAAAAGCTTGTGAGAAACTTGGTTTAGCATCAAAAGGATGAAAAAACTCACTTGTTCTAGTTTCAGGAAATGCCTTTGCTTTGTGGGCATACCATTTAGCTTGTAAAGGAAAGGTTTCTATTTGTGACGCGGCAGCAGGGTAGAAATGGGAGATTATTGAGGCGTGCCCAGTGTTAAGTGGGTCATCCATTGAAATTGAGTGGGTGGTTTGACTCTGTTGCGCATGACTGCCATCGGCTGGATAGGACAAAGAAATTCCATCGCTATCAGCTTGTTTGGATTGGGCATGCGTAGGATTTGCCAAAGAAACACACTCCATCTTTTCAGTTATTAATTTTAACTGCAATTTCTTTAATTCCCTTAACTCTTTTCTCAGTTACTTGTTGCAGGTAACAGAAATAAGAATCTTGCTGCTCAATATTTTTGCCACAAGGTAGATTATCAAGGTGAATACAGAATAACTCTAAACTCCGAATTTCATTCTCAAGCTTTCCAATTATTTCCTCAATTCTTTCTAGATTCAAGGCGGTTCCCTTAATTCGAGTAGAAGTCAGAGAAACCTGATCATCAATGTGCTTTGTCTTAGCAGAAGCTTTAAAAGGCAAAGTTGATGACTGGAGGCTTTGAGTTTGGGATGGAGTTAGGGTTTCCTCCTCCACCTCTTCATCACTCGGCTGAGTAGAAGTAGTGTCTTTGGGGACCCCAAGGACAGTTTTAACTTCATCTCCGTTTCCCTTCTCAATCATGTAAGAGTGACTTACGGTTTGTTGAGGATTGTCAGCATCAGAGGATTCCAGCATATGCTGCTGAGACATGATGAAATTCCTTTTCTCTTCCGTAGTATGAATGAGGTCTTTGAGGTCAGCTAATTGCCCCTCGGAAATTCCATCGATGTAATTCTGAGTTAAAGGATTTCTCTTCCTTTTAGCTGGCATTGAGAAAACAGCCAGTGTGCTTACGGTATGTAAGCGCTTGTTGCTTTAATAAGGAACCAAACTCTCGGTACCATGTTGGATCAGAAAGATCTTACCAAGCAGAGTACTCAGTTCGCTAGAACTGAAGTAAGGCTTTCCGGAGGTAGATGGATATTAAAGTACAAGCATACATATTAAAATGAACCAAACTTTTATTATAAAAAGTAGAAAAATAAAGTTAGCCTGGAGAGGCTGAAAATACGTCTACATCTCTAAAAGACAAAGACTAGATTAATATGGCGTGAGCTTCTCTTCCTGCAAGGAGGAGGAAGTGAGCAAAGCACTGTTACATCATAGAGAGGGAGGAGCTACATTAATAAACAGAGTTAACTATCTAACTACAGGATGTTTCTTAATGTCTTTGGAGGCTGTCAATCCTCAGCGTGACAAAAATGCCCTCTCCTACTCCTCAGAGGCTCTCTGGAAGCCACAAATGCCCTCCCAGAGCCTCTGTGTGAGCCAAAAAATCAGCTGGCTGGCACACACATGCACATTAGAGCTGAGCTAGGGCAATGGCTTGCATGACAGCAGATATGGCTCTACCTGCCACCTCTGGCACCCATGCCATAGGTTCGCCATAACTGTCCCATAAGGTCGTCAGGAACTAACAAAGATTTAGTTCCTTAAATGAGCTTTATAAGCAATGAAAAGGGAATGAATGAATCCTTGGGACAAACTTTCAGCAGATGTGGTAGATAAATCCACAGTAACTGAATTTAAACATGACTGGGATAAACATATATCCATCCTAAGATAAAATACAGAAAATAGTATAATGGCAGACTAGATGGACCATGAAGTCTTTTTATGCCATCAGACTTCTATGAAAGAATGAATTAAATATTAGAGATAGAGATATGAAATTATATTCAGTGTTCAAGCAATCAGCAGTCCTGCTGGATTCATATCAAGAGCTTTCTATGCTGGGGAAGCAAAAAACCTCAACGAATCATGCCCAAATGTGCATCCCTGTGCACGATTTTGCTATCTGCACAGCTGCGGAGCCACAGAGCTGTGCACAATTAGCTGTCCTGGCAGCAGCCCACCACCGGGTCTCTGGGAGAAAAAGGGTGTCAGACTGGCCCTGAAGTGAAGGCTTTTCTAAAGAGGAACAGAAAGAAGTGCCATTGCCTGGAATGGAGGGAAGAGAGAGTTTGGATAAGGAAAATGAAACACAGGCGGATGAAGCAGAAAAAGAAAGCAGGTGGCGAGCATCTTAAGAATAAATAAGGGGCAGTGAAAAAAATAAAAGAGAAAAGCATATCCCGGGTGGCATCTTGTGAATTTTGGCAAGGACAGGGTACTTGTAGTACTTGTTAAATATACTTGTAAAAGCCAGCTGTGAATGAGTAAAACAGAAAACTGGACACATAAGCTTGTCTTTACTCTGATGCCTCTGTTCATTTGAATGTTTTTCCATACAGCCTTCTGCTCTCTTCACTTTCTGTCCAATAAAGAAGACAAGGCAACGCCATTAGGCCAATGGGCAGTGTTAAGTCCTCTTTCAATGCCAGGTCCAACAATCCCTGGTTGTAGACTGCAAGTGAAAAAGACCAGCTGGTGCGATGAACCGTGATTTGGCAAGGATTTCAATTGATTTCTTTTTCAGGGTATGTAACATGAGTAAGAATGCTTCTCAACGTTGTCTTTACTGCAAATACGTCCTAGCCTTCTTTTTTGTGATGTGTCCTCAATGTAGATTTCTTGTGTTGCTTTATTGGCTTTACTCGGTAAATAAGAACATCCTGTTCTTTGAAGCCCAAAATTCCTCATTATTGGCCAGCTTTATCTCCATTATTTTCTTCCCTTTTTGATTTGTGGTATACACTGGGAGGAGAAATTTAAGCTAATAAAGCTACCCCAACTGGCCAGTTGTTTTTCTACACAGTACAAATTGCCACAATAAAAAGTACAGTTGTTTCATGTGAGTGCCTCCTGCCTCCCAAAACAAATCTTTGCCAAGCTTAGTTAACTTGCTCTCTTTAAAGGCCTTTTTTCATGTGAAGGAAGTATTGAAGAAATTAAAAAAGAGAGAAACCCTGGGAATTTTGTTGTTTTCTCTGCAAGACTTGGAAAATTATTGCATGAACAATGTTTTGTATACCTGGATGCAGAAAGAGTCAAAATAAAGACTCTTTGAATTGAATTCCACTCCTGGTGATTACATAAGATTACATAAAGCTGCTGCTATGAGAATTAAATAGATTGAGACCCTGAAGAAATGATTGGATTAGGATATAAATGTAATCAATAAACGAATTGATAAAAAGTAAAATTCCTCACATTAGCTGTGAATAGAATTGGCACTCTTAAAGTGTGACAGAATGTGTGGTATCAGGGATCCTTTTCTGTGTTTCATCACATTATATTCATTTTTACATTTCTTCTTTTCCATGAGTTTTTTCTAATCATGAGAGTTAGACTGCAAAATTCCAGATGTGTATTTTATGTGTGTATGTGTGCGTTGTGTGTGTGAAAGAGACAGAAAGTGGGACACAGAAAGAGAGATAAATCTTAACTATTTGTGGGTGGGTGGATATAGTGGTCTTTCACAATGCAAATCTGATAGCCCTGAATAAACATAAAAGAAGTGTAAGCAGTGGTTAGTGGAGAAGTTAACTGAAGCAACCCAAAATAAGAAGTTTATTTAGTTACTATTTACTTTGGGAAGTTTTCTGTATCTAGTATTCATCTGGAGTTTTGAGGGTATAAATATGGGTCTGAATAAACAACGTTTTCTGGAGAGTACAATTTGCATCAACAAGAATGTGCTCACTGTCTTCAATGACTGGTGCTCCACAAGTGGGACTCTGTGAAACTTCACATATCTTGCCATGAAGTCCAGTTGTTTGAACAGAGCTCTAGAAGAAGCGCTTCTGAGATGTTGAGGCACATAAGTTGTTAAATATTTTTGTAACTGGGAGGCTGAATTGAATTGAGCCAACCAGTTCAGAGACATGACGTATTTAAGAACTGTAATGCCACCTTAGGCAGTCACATCAATAATTCCTGAAAGCTTTCTTGGCCATCCTTGATCTGATTGGACTAGAAATTGGATGGAGAATCCATATTGAGAAATGAAAGTTGGGTGGCCCAAGTGTAAGGTTTCTTGTGTAATTGTTCTTCAAAGCACAGCTTGGAGGGTCTATCTGGGTCCATGGATAGGATGTTCAGCCAATAGTGAAATAATAATTACCAAATGGCTTTTATATAGGGGTATTCCCAATTCTGTTCTTTCCTCTGGGGCTGGTGCACATTTATCCACCCCTAAGGTACATTTCAGAAAAGTAGATTGTGAGGCACTTATGTTTCCACAGTTTGGTGAGGATTTGGACCAGTGTTCCCTCTAAATTTTTTTTTTGGGGGGGGCGGAAAAGTATAGTGTCTGAGCGGCAGTCCCTTCGGGACTGGGCGGCACAGAAATAATAAATAAACAAACAAACAAACAAACAAACAAAAAACCCACCCTGTTTTGCCTCAGAGAATTTCAAAATAAAATACTGTACTGTGTGTCTATAACAGTGAGCTCATAATAGGGCAACTCTATCAATATCAAAATGCCACTTAAATAGTTGAGCTAGTTTCAAACTAGATTTTGATTTTCTTTCTCTCTTCCTTACTCCCATTCTTTTTCTTTCTCTTTTCCTTCCTCTCTTTTTTCTATCTGTTTCTCTCTCTTCCTCTCTTCCTCTCTTCCTCTCTCTCTCCTTCCCTCTCACTCTTTCCCTCTCGGCTTCTGGGCAGGTTTTGAAAACTCTGAGTTGATGATGATTTTTAAGTGAGCGATTGCTCACTGCTCAGCTTAGAGGGAACTATGATTTGGACTATTTTGGGACAATTTTGCTTTTATATATCATTATTATAGGAATGTGAGAATAAGGGCAGCTATGGCTGGTAAGTTGTCTTTTGCCATTGGCACAAGCAGTAGCCCTTAAAAACTCCTCTTAAGGTGTAGAAGCCAGGAAATGTTTATGATAATTGAGTTAGAGAGCAGTTAGTTTCATTTATTGGGTTTCCAAATGTATAAGCATTTTATCCAGTAGTAAGTATTAGCATAATTATGCTGCTTGGGAAACATATATTTTTCCTCCTCTGAAATCTCTCTGAAATCCTTGTTGATATCTGAGAATAAATAGTGGGTTTCCTTGGTGGATGATTGACTTTATATTTAGATATACATCTATCCCAAAAGGCACAACTGGATATACTTATGTGGTAAAAAAATATTTTCCATTTCAATTTTACCCAAATTTAGCAGTTCATTTAAGCCCAAGAACTATACAGCTATACATTCATTTTTGTAACTTTATGTAACTTTAAGTGAAAATTTCATATTCAGTCAATTTACATGTGTCCTTTCCTTTCAGGCATTTTTAATATTAGCTGGGCCATAAAACAAAATTGTTTCAGAAATTAGAATTCAGCTGGCAGAATTGAATAATTTTAAATCTCATTAATTTCTCTGAAATTCCTCCCATAGAAATCAATAAGATTTTGAAGTGTTTAATTTTGGCATATATAATGTAAATAGATAAATTTTGCTTTGTTCTTAGAAGGAAACTACCAAAGGATATGCTTGTCATAAACTTTGTAGCTTAAGGGTGCATGAATTTATTTGTTTCTTCTTCTCATCTCACCTATTTTCCTTTTGCATATCAACTTTGAAATCCAATACTTGCCAGCGAGAACTGCCTTGTTTATAGTTAGCTTATATAACAAACATGTTCTGGGAGTTATGTTGGCTGGAGAGTAGAGCTAAAATAGTTTTAACAAACAAATTATCTTTATTTTAAAGAAATCCACTGGTGAAGTGAATACAAAAGCCCCACATCTTTGTTTGATTTTTGAAAGATCTGAAAAAGCAAGCGCCAACATAACCTTTTAATCTATGTAATTCTAAGGTAGTTTCAGTGACTCACATATGATTACCTTGAGGGAAACTTGAAATGAATTTCAAAACTCTGCCTTGCGTAAAACATCTGTGAAAAATCTGAAGGAAGTAAAATGATCACAAAAATAGCAAAATCTATCAAATTGCAAAAAAGACTGCAATTATGAATATAATAGACAAATTAAAGCCCAGCGCTTCCCTTAGATTTAGGCTGAAATCCTATATTAGTATATCGAAGTAAATCTTGCAAATCAGTGGTGATTTCTTCTAAAGAATACATGCATAGGTAGATAGTGTTAAATAACCTCCGTGATGGGCGAGGTTTGAAATAATTATGTTTTTGCATATGAACTTTTTACTGACCTTAATTATCATGATCTGTTTCAGCATATGGACTTTAAAAAATGCAAGAATACAAGAAGCATTCCACATATTTGGGGTATAAATGCGAAGCCAGAAATTGTTTATTAATCAAAAACAAATATTTCCAAAGGCGCAAATGCTGGTTTTCATTAAACAAATACTTCCTGGCATAGAATTGGTGCACTGCTGTCATTTGCCAGAAAGTTAGCCCCCTTGTTTCCAAGTGGAATTTTTCATTAGCCAACCACATTTCCCATGATCCTCTACCACCCATCCTGCAGTGAATTGAGAGGGGTTGGGGTTTTTTGGCAGGACGTTTTACTTGATTCAAATGATAATTAAGGGCAATAACTTTAGGGTAATAATAACCCACCCCACCTCCAGTGATTCTCTTCGGAAATAATTTAAAACAAAATTAATTCTCTATGTATGAAACTTTCTCCTGAGAAGGAAGTTAAATTATTGCATTTGTGTATGCAGGATGTCTGATGCTTCCCTATAGAACTTTCAGATGACTAGCCTTTTTTTAATTGTCCAAGTGTTCTGATTTCACAATGAAAAGGCAGCAAGGAACAGATGGTCTGTTCTGTTTATTTTTAGATCAGAATATTGGACACAATGGGAGCATCCATACATGTTTGTGATCCTGTAATATTTGCAAAGAACCAACAGCCCTTCCCAAACCGTGAGTGAGCATAGAAAAATACCCGTCTATCAGGACTTATCTGCAACGGGTACCCTCTTCATAGTTTTGTACCAAACCATATATATATTCCATTTTTTAAATAAAAGCAGGAAATTATAAGGCCTCTGCACTAATCATGGTACCAATCCTTAGTTTCCAAGCCATTAATCTGGTCAAATACACCAAGATTGTCTTTGGATCTTTCATCCACTACAAGGAAATACCAAAAGAAAGAAGATAATGGGACAAAACAAGCATCACAATTCAAAGTGTTGGTCATGACCTTTAAAGCCCTACATGGCATTGGACCAGAATACCTCCGGAACCGCCTACTACCGCACGAATCCCAGCGGCCAATAAGGTCCCACAGAGTTGGCCTTCTCCGGGTCCCGTCGACTAAACAATGTCGTCTGGCGGGCCCCAGGGGAAGAGCCTTCTCTGTGGCGGCCCCGACCCTCTGGAATCAACTCCCCCCGGAGATTAGAACTGCTCCCACCCTCCTTGTCTTCCGTAAACTACTTAAGACCCATCTATACCGCCAGGCATGGGGGATTTGAGACACCTTTCCCCCAGGCTTATTATAATTTATGTTTGGTATGTATGTGCTGTTTGGTTTTTTAAATTGATAGGGTTTTTAGTTTTTTCTTAATATTAGATTTGTGCCTGTACAATATTGTTTTATCGCTTGTTGTGAGCCGCCCCGAGTCTTCGGAGAGGGGTGGCATACAAATCTAATAAATTATTATTATTATTATTATTATTATTATTATTATTATTATTATTATTATTATCCCCTCCAGCGACCGCCCAGGTTCCCCATGTAATTTAGCAGAGCAAAATTCTGCCATTATGCTCACCATGTGAGATTCTGGGACATTCAGCACATTTTATATGGTAGCCTTTTGGAAAAGCATCAAATGATCAGCATAGGCTTTAACTCAAACGGTGATCAAATTGGCATGGCATTTGTGGTTTTTTATGGAAATCTCTGTGAAGGTAAATAGATCTCATATTTTAAAATAATGAGATACTCCAGAAGAGCTGACGTGAATTACAGTGACAATCTTCAAGTTGAGAAATGATTAGGTACGGTGTTGTGTTAGATGGGGGAACTCAAACTTCAAGCCAGCTACATAGCTTGATGATAAGCAGTGGGCAAATCGCCTGAAACTGCTTTAAGTGCTATTTGGAGGTCTTTAGAAGAAGGGTATACAAATACAGTCATACCTCGTCTTACGAACCTAATTGGTTCCAGGGGGAGGTTCGTAAGACGAAAGGTTCGTAACACGAAACATTGTTTCCCATAGGAAACAATGTAAAGTCAATTAATCCATGCAACCAAAAAAAAACCCCCCCGCAAAAAAACGCTGCCGCCCGGCTGTCACCTTTTAAAACAGCCTGGGGGCTTCTCAGCGACCTCCTGAATGCTGAACGCCAAACCCGAACTTCCGGGTTTGGCGTTTGGGAGGCCGCCAAGAAGCCCCCAGTCTGTTTTAAAAGGTGACAGCCGGGCGGCGGGGCTTCCCAGCAGCCTCCCGAACCCCAAACCTGGAAGTTCGGCAAAAGTTCGGGGTTCGGGAGGCTGCTGGGAAGCCCCCCAGCCCGGCTGTCACCTTTTAAAACAGCTGGGCAGCTTCCCAGCAGCCTCCCGAAGCCGAACGCCAAACCCGAACTTCTGCATTCGGCGTTCGGAGGCTGCTGGGAAGCCCCCCGGCTGTTTTAAAAGGTGACAGCCGGGCTGGGGGGCTTCCCAGCAGCCTCCCGAACCCAGAACCCGGAAGTTTGGCAAAAGTTCAGGGTTCGGGAGGCTGCTGGGAAGCCCCCCAGCCCGGCTGTCACCTTTTAAAACAGCCGGGCGGCTTCCCAGCAGCCTCCCGAAGCCGAACGCCAAACCCGAACTTCCGCATTCGGCGTTCGGAGGCTGCTGGGAAGCCCCCCAGTTGTTTTAAAAGGTGACAGCCGGGCTGGGGGGCTTCCCAGCAGCCTCCTGAACCCCGAACCCAGAAGTTCGGCAAAAGTTCGGGGTTCGGGAGGCTGCTGGGAAGCCCCCCAGCCCGGCTGTCACCTATTAAAACAGCCGGGGGGCTTCCCAGCAGCCTCCCGAATGCCGAACCCGGAAGTTCGGGTTTGGCGTTCGTAACACAAAAAAAGTTCGTAAAAAGAGGCAATTTTTTTCTGAACCCCGGGTTAGTATCTCGAGTTGTTCGTAAGACAAGGGGTTCGTATCTTGAGGTACCACTGTATGATTTATTTACTATCATTTAGATATATAGGAAAGATAAAACTAAGAAGGCAGAATTCCTCAACCTAGAAGACACCATAGACAGCAAAAGAACGTTAAAAAGGACAAAAAATCATGCAGTACAAGCCTTACACAATATCTTTGATCATAACAATAGCGTTTATACTTATATACCACTTCACAGTGCTTCACAGCCCTCTCTAAGCTGTTTACAGAGTCACCATATTGTCCCCAACAATCTGGGTCTCCATTTTACTAACCTTGGAAGGATGGAAGGCTGAGTCAACCTTAAGATCCAAACTGCCGAATGTCAGCAGAACTGCTGGCATTCTAACCACTGTACCACCACGGCTCATAAATTCTGTTTAGTGGGAATTCTACTCAAGGAAGTAGGTAGGATTATTTTTTTATCTCAAATGTTGATATCATCCATGCCTGAGGATTGAGGACTCTTGTACATTGAAAAGAGAGGTGACTGCAACAGATGTAATAAACATTTAATACTTCAATTTAGCAAACACAACTCATTTCCACTACAGCACTATGGTTCTATAGTATTTCCCAAAATATGTAAATGAAGCAATCAGCTATTATGACTGCAGAATGGCCACCAAAAACATTATCCACCCATGTCACAGAAAGCCGGAGAAAGACGAAAAAACAAGTTAGGAAAAAGAGCTGCAAGGAAGAAAAAGAGCCAGCTCCAGTGTTTACTGGAAAACCCACCAATCTCAGTGGGGTGTATGTAAAATGATCTTTTGATTGAGTTGAAGTCTTTCACACTGGCTGCCTATTCTTCCTTCAACAGTAGCATTTCTCTGATTTCACTGTTAGTTTGGTTGTCTTGGGAGGGGAAAAATCCAGCTAAGAATGTTATCCTCAACTCTCAAAAGCTGATGCCTCCTAATGTAAATTATCTTCTCTGTGATGGATGCTTGCCCACCCCTGGTGATTATTTAGATTCAGTACCATCTTCAGCAATTTGTTTTCATATGTTCTATCCCATCCAAACTTTGAATCAGGTGCAGCTGAGAATTTTTCAAAATCTATCCCAGGGTCCAATAGCAATGGATGTATTTGCTATCTCTTTAACCCTTTTCTAAATAGTCATTCAATACAATCACGAACCATTACAGACTAGTGTTATTACAGTGTGCTCCACAAGAGATACTGGATTCTCCCAATCAAAAATGTCATTGTGTAACAGCCTTGACTGGTACCTGAAGTATTTTTTAACATCATTTTATCATCAGACTTCATGTACCTCCAACATGTACCATAAACAAAAAAAAAATAACCTCCCCATCTCAATAAGAAAATTACAAACAAGAAAAAAAATATCTCTGGAGGAAAAACAAAAAAGGACAAGTTTCCAACTTCGAAAGCCGACATAAAAGCATTTGCAATCAAATAAAAGCAGAATGCCTTAACTACTACAGCAAACAAGAGGAAAACCTCCTACGCACCAAATCTAATAGAGATTTCTACAACTTTGTCAACAATAAACTCAAAGACTCTAGACCTATCCCACTTCTCAAAGGACCCAACAACAAAGAATACCACGATGATTCATCCAAAGCCAACCTCCTCAACTCTTTCTTTGGCTCTATCCCCAAATTTCATCAATCGCACCTCAAACTCCCTCAACGACCTAACCCAAGTAGACTTCACTGAAGACCGAGTTGAAAAAGCATTACATAACCTTAAACCTTCTCTATCAGTCAGACCAGATGGTCTATGTGCTTACTTCCTAAAAAAGCTCTCTTCTGCCATAGCTGAACCACTAAGCATAATTTTTGAAAAATCCTTCAGAATCAGCACACTTCCTAAGCTATGGTCGAAAGCAATGGTCATCCCCATCTTCAAAAAAGGAGACCCCTCTCTTGTCAATAACTACAGACCAATTTCACTATGCTGCGTCCCATGCAAAGTCATGGAATCAATTATAAACAAATCAATTACTCTCCATCTAGAAACTAATAATTTGCTCTTTAACAAACAATTTGGTTTCAGAAAAAAACTATCCTGCAACCTGCAGCTCCTCCACTGCAAAAATATATGGACAACTCATCTAGATCAAGGGAAATCTATAGATGCAATTTATATCAACTTCTGCAAAGCCTTTGATTCAGTGGTCCACGACAAACTACTGCTGAAACTCAAATCCTATGGCACCTCAGGATCCCTCCATAGCTGGTTTACAGCATTCCTATCAAACAGACAACAAGTGGTCAAAATAGGAAGCACCATATCCAACCCCGTTCCAGTTAAAAGTGGTGTTCTCCAAGGTAGTGTACTGGGACCAACGTCTTCATTCTCTACATTAATGACCTTTGTGATTACACCACAAGCAACTATGTCCTCTTCGCTGATGATGTAAAACTCTTCAACACCACCGATAACACAACTACCCTCCAAAAAGACCTGAACTCTGTTTCTGAGTGGTCTAACACATGGCAACTCCAAATCTCAACTAGCAAATACTCTGTCCTACACATTGGGAAGAAGAATCTGAACTCCAAATACGAACTGAATAATCAAATTATCACAGATAATCCCCACTCGGTTAAAGACCTCGATTTACTAATAACAAAAGATTTAAGTGCCAATGCCCACTGCAACAACATAGCCAAGAAGGCTTCAAGAGTTGTAAACCTAATTCTACGTAGCTTCTGCTCTGGCAAACTCACACTACTTACCAGAGCTTACAAAACTTTTGCCAGACCCATCCTCGAATACAGCTCATCCATTTGGAACCCATATCGCATCTCAAATATTAACACCCTTGAAAATGTCCAAAGATACTTCACCAGAAGGGTCCTTCACTCCTCCACTCGTAACAGAATACCCTACAAGAGTAGACTTTCAATCCTGGGCCTAGAAAGCCTAGAACTAAGACGCTTTAAACAAGATCTAAGTATTGCCCACAAGATCATATGCTGCAACGTCCTGCCTGTCAGCGACTACTTCAGCTTCAACCACAACAACACAAGAGCACACAGCAGATTTAAACTTAATATTAACTGCTCCAAACTTGACTGTAATGTAGTGTCACCCCCAAACCTCCAATACTTTACCCTTAGATTATCTACGGTTGACTTATCCAGATTCCTAAGAGGTCAGTAAGGGGCGAGTACAAGTGCACTAGAGTGCCTTCCGTCCCCTGTCCTATTGCTCTCCTATATCTCCTATACCTTTCTTCTATTCCTATATCTCTATTCTTTCATTGATACGTTCTATTACTATATCTTCTTTTCTATTATTTCTTAGATATATTTTACTATGAGTATCTCCTCTATAACCTTCATCATGTATTTTACTAGGTGTGTATATATATATATATCCACTAAAACTCTCATTGTGTATTGGACAAAATAAATAAATAAAATAAACTGGTGCAGGGATAACATTGACTTCTATCTGTAGTTATCCTGTCTGTTCTGCCACTCTTAAACTGCAACTACTAGTAGTGGCTTGCTATGTAAAGATGGAATAGATACATCATGCCTTTGGACTAATATAAATTACTGCCAGCTACCCAGAAATACCTTTTGTTGTTTGCTTCTTTTTATCAAACGGCAGCTAAGAACTTATTTATTTATTATTATTTATTCATTTATTAGATTTCTATGCTGCCCTTCTCTGCAGACTCAGGGCAGCTTACAACAGAAGTAAATACAAAAAACATATAAGAAACCTAACTTAAAATAAAACCCCAATTCTTAAAGCCAGTCATCTACATTCATCCCATCATACATTAAACATTCAGTCATCAGCCAGGACTAGATGCTAAAACTCAATGGTCCCAAGCTTTTCAGCAAAGGTGGGGTTTTTACTACCTTGCAGAAATTCAGGAGAGTGGGGGCAGTGCAGGTCTCCAGGGGGAGTTGATTCCAAAGGGCTGGGTCCACCACAGAGAAGGCTCTTCCCCTAGTCCCCGCCAGATGACATTGTCAGACTGATGGGACCTGGCGAAGACCAACTCTGTGGGCCCTAACCAGCTTCTGGGATACATGAGGCAAAAGATGGTCCTGTAAGTAATCTTGTCTGATTCCATGTAGGGCTTTATAGGTCATAAACAACACTTTGAGACCAATCAGAAGCCAATGCAGCTTGCAGAGTGCTGGAGAGACATGGGAATATTTTGGGAGGCCCATGACAGCATGCACGGCTGCATTTTGCACTACCTGTAGTCTCTGGACACTCTTCAAAGGTAGCCCCATGTAGAGAGCATGATTATGATTATGGAACAAGATCTATCCATGACGACAGCTGTGAAGAGCCTGTGTCACCCATAACCTGCATACATTCAGTATTTGCTCTTCTTCTCAAGATTCCAATGAAAGAACCAGAAAATCTGAGAACTGGAAGGGGCAATCTAGACCACTGAGTCCAATTACCAATTGCAGGCATGAATCCAAATTAAGGCATCCTAGAGAGATGACTGTCTACCTTTCCCTTGAATCTTCCCAGCGAAGAACAAGAATCTGCGATCCTCTCTGGTCATCTTCAACAAACTGCTCTTATTGCATGTCCTCTGCCTCCAAGTCAATTAAAAACTCCTTCTTTTAATTTAAATCCATTTCGCTGTCTTGTACTCTTTGAAGGAAAGGACAGTTCTTTACTCCCTTCTATGTGACACTTCTCAGGTATCTGAAGAATACCTCTGCTCCCAGAATTTTTTCCCCTTAAAAATGTTCGGCTTCTTCTATCTAGGGCAGGGATAGGCAAAGTTGGCTCTTCTATGACATGTGGACTTCAACACCCAGAATTCCTGAGCTAAGCATGATTGGCTAATAGGGTGTGGGTTTTAGTTAGCAGCAGTGGGGATGGAAGCATCAAATGGCTTAGTCAGGAAAAAAACCCAGCATCACATTACTCAACCCCTGTTGTACATATTGTATGTCTCCATTTACTTGCCAAATAACTGGTGCTTCTGACACGTAGCTGCTTTCTTCATTTTGACAAAAACAGCAGGAACCCACATAGGGTTCATTCTATTACTTTCAGCCCATTTCTTCAAACTATTAAGATCATTTTGTCTTCTCCTTCTGTTTTCTGTAGCTTTGGCTAGACCGCAAAATTTTATGTGATTTATAAATATGATAAGCATTCCCTTCCCTTCCCTTCATCTAAGGCATTGATTGACATATTAATATGTAGAGGATCCAGGACTTATCCTTATGGCATCCAAATTCTTCAGTTTGATGAGTTACAATAAATCAATCTTATTTTTCTTTGAATTTGATTTGTGAAGCCACTTCATTGTCATGTCATCCAGCTCCACATAGAACTAGTTTGCTAATCAGGGAAATCAGATTTTTCTTTCCCAATTCTTCTAGCATCTTTTGTTTTTTATAATTTTGCAACTTGGCAGGGTGTCCAAGACATTTCACAAACAAAATTAAATAAAAATGGTAGCTCTTTTCCATGATTTTATAGGACTAAGGTTAGTGTGAACTTTACTTGGAAACTGCTGACAGTTACGAAAAACATCCCTGTTTCTTTTTTTTGCTCAAATTAGCAGCATATTTGCCTTACGTGTATGTGTGTCTGTGTCTGTGTGTGTCTCTGTGTGTGTCTTTCTGTGTGTATCTGTGTGTGTGTAACATATTTTGAAAAGGAAGGGAGACTAGTATAGCTCTATTTCAAGCTATTTTGCTCTTATCAGCTAGCAATGCACTTTAAAACCCACAAAAAGGAGAGAAAAATAAGAAGAAAAATACAAAATAATAGAACAGAAGCTTATGCAGTTAAAAAATGTTAGAAGCTCTTTATTTTTTCAGAAGCAAGCACAGTTACTCTTCTAAATGCATGTCACTTAAATTGTGTTTAGATACATGATCTTATTGATTCATCTAATTTGAAGTGGGGGAATATTTTCAAGTAATTTAATATTTATTTCTCCTCAAAGAAGTTATACAAAATTCGATTTATTCGATATATTTCTGACATGGATGGTCAAGAAGGAAGTCCTTCCTGCCACTGCATCTAAAGATTGCCGGATGTAATTCATCACTAGATTACACGGATCTCTTACTGCCTCAACTTCCTAGCAAAGATGTCAACTATTGGGCTGAGACGTCTTTCAGATCTCAAGGTCAAAAAATGTTTCAATGCACTCCCAGGGCATAAATGTTGTTTCTGCAACTCTCCAGACATTTAGCTAGAATGCCACAGTCAGCAGTATTTCTGCCCACACATGCTACTATAGTTTACATAATAATTTTAAATGAATGATCTTGCATTCATGTCAAGCAACGTATTTCACCGTGAAGAGATTTTGGCACAGTGCTAGATTTTGTTTTCTTCTTTTTAGACTTCTGTATTTTGAAGCAATTCTTTCAACCACATTTAGGGATAACTCAGCTTTTGATATAAGGCAAAATGCACAGTTTAGCTGACTGCAGAAATTGGGGGATGGAGCAAAGTTTTCAAGAAAACAAATCATTATTGAGATTTTCTTAGAGAAGAGAGTGAAATGTAGGTTGGACTCTGTTATCCTTAGCTAGTAAAATGGTTGGAGAAATGGTTCTGCATCAATCTAGAACTTGTTTTTTCAATGTTTTCTTCATTTATAAATGACTTGAATTAGAGGCTAAAAACTATGAATGTCACATTTGCAAAAAATTAACAAACATCTGAGAGGACAGCCTCCAATTTCAAAAGGATCTTGATGAGTTGAATCATTGGGCAAAAACCAGCAAGATGAATATCAACAAGGATAAAGAGAGTTTTACATTTAAATAGGGGGAGGGAATCAAAGTGATGAGTATAGGATGGAGGAACCCTTACTGGGCAGCAATACATGGAAAAATGATTTACTGGTAGGTGGTTTGGCAGAATAGAAGCCAACCATTTGATGCAGCTGCCACATAAAAATGAAAACAGCAAAAACAGCAAAAAGTTCTAAGCTGCATCATTGGAAGTATATGTCAAAATCAAGACAAGTCATTGTTGCAGAATATTCTGTGTTTGATAGACTGTACCTGGAATGTTACATCTAGTTTGGTGCACTGCATTTTAGGATGGACAGCAGGGGTGAAATCCAGCAGGTTCTGGAGAACTAATAGCAGAAATTTTGAGCAGTTCGGAGAACCTGCAAATACCATCTCTGGCTGACCCCATAGTGGGGTGGGAATGGAGAGTTTGCAGTGTCCTTCCCCTGTCATGCCCCCCAAGCCATGCCCACCATGCCATACCACATCCAGTCAACGAAGCAGTGGAAGTGATGTGGCGGTGCCTGGAGGCTGTTGGGGCCTGGATGGGTGTCAACAAACTCAAACTCAACCCAGACAAGACGGCGTGGCTGTGGGTCTTGCCTCCCAAGGACAATTCCATCTGTCCGTCCATTACCCTGGGGGGGGTTAACTACTGACCCCCTCGGAGAGGGTTTGCAACTTGGGCATCCTCCTCGATCCACAGCTGACATTGGAACATCATCTTTCGGCTGTGGCGAGGAGGGCGTTTGCCCAGGTTCGCCTGGTGCACCAGTTGCGGCCCTATTTGGACAGGGAGTCATTGCTCACAGTCGCTCATGCCCTCATAACCTCGAGGTTCGATTACTGCAACACTCTCTACATGGAGCTACCTTTGAAAAGTGTTCGGAAACTTCAGATCGTGCAGAACGCAGCCGCGAGAGCCATCGTAGGGCTTCCAAGATTCGCCCACGTTTTCACAACACTCCGTGACCTGCATTGGCTGCTGATCAGTTTCCGGTCACAATTCAAAGTGTTGGTTATGACCTTTAAAGCCCTACGTGGCATTGGACCAGAGTACCTCCGGAACTGCCTGCTACCGTACAAATCCCAGCGACCGATAAGGTCCCACAGAATTGGCCTTCTCTGCGTCCCGTCGACTAAACAATGTTGTTTGGGGGGCCCAAGGGGAAGAGCCTTCTCTGTGGTGGCTGGAATCAACTCCCCCCGGAGATTAGAATTGCCCCCACCCTCCCTGTCTTTCGTAAACTACTCAAGACTCACTTATACCGCCAGGCATGGGGAAGTTGAGACACTTTCTCCCAGGCTCTTTTATACTTTGTTTTATGTTTGGTATGAATGTGTTGTTTGGTTTTTTAAATAATGATAGGGTTTTATATGTTTTTTAATATTATATTTGTTCTACTATAATATTGTTTTTATTATTGTTGTGAGGCTGCATACAAATCTAATAAATTATTATTATCTAATAAATTATTATTATTATTATTATCTAATAAATTATTATTATTATTATTATCATCATCATCATCATCATCAAGCCACGCTTTGTGGTAAAAAAATTGGATTTCACCACTTATGAACAGTAATGAACTAGAGCACTCTCAAGGAGATCAAATAGCAATAGCAATAGCATTTAAACTTACATACCGCTCCATAGGGCTTTTACAGCCCTCTCTAAGCGGTTTACAGAACCAGCATATTGCCCCCAACAACCTGGGTCTTCATTTTACTCACCTCAGAAAGATGGAAAGCTGAGTCAACCTTGAGCTGGTGGTGAGATTTGAACTGCTGAATTACACTTAGCAATTAGCTGAAGTAGCCTGCAATGCTACACTCTAACCACTGCACCCCCCCCTTCTTGACAGCAAGAGGCCTAGAAGGAAAATCTCACTATCACTGGTTCCACCAAAGCTTTCCAAATATCCCTACTCAAACAGGACATAATTTGGAAAAGCAAAGAAGCCATAAAAATATTTTCCTTTAAATACTATAATGAAAGACTCCTAGGTCAATTATTTCCTGTAAATTGAAGGTACGTCTCTCAGTCTCTCCTTCTCTTCTGGAATTTCTGATATTTGGAAAAAACATTAGTAAAAATATCTTTTTCCATAAGCCTCCAAAGTACTAATCACTAATTCATCTTTGAAAAGATCAGATTC